>NC_029791.2:75000204-75008314 GCF_000816755.2 Arachis ipaensis
GAATCTTTCTTAACAAGCAAGTAACAAACTTGAAATTTTTGAATCAAAACATTAATTGATGATGTTATTTTCGAAAATATGTTGTAAAATTAAGAAAAATATTTTTAAAAAATATTTTTTTGAAATTTTTGAAAATAGATAAGAAAAATGAAAAAGATTTGATTTTTGAAAAAGATTTTGAAAAAGATAAGATTTTTAAATTGAAAATTTCATTTGACTCATAAAAACAACTAGATTTTAAAAATTTTTGAAAAAGTCAAATATAATTTTCGAAATTTTAAGAGAGAAAAAGGGGAAGATATTTTTTTTTTATTTTTTTGAATTTTTATGATGAGAGAGAAAAACATGAAAATGATGCAATGCAAAAAAATTTTTAGATCGAGACAATGAATGCATGCAAGAATGCTATGAATGTCAAGATGAACACCAAGAAGACTTTGAATATCAAGATGAACATCAAGAACTTATTTTTGAAAAATTTTAATGCAAAGAAAACATGCAAGACACCAAACTTAAAAATTTTTCATGTATAGACACTATGAATGCAAGAATGCATATGAAAAACAAGAAAAGACACAAAACATGAAAACATCAAGATCAAACAAGAAGACTTACCAAGAACAACTAGAAGATCATGAAGAACACTATGAATGCATGAATTTTTCGAAAAATGCAAGATGAATATGCAATTGACACCAAACTTTCAACTTGACTCAAGACTCAAACAAGAAACATGAAATATTTTTTATTTTTATGATTTTTTATTTTTTTGGATTTTTGTATATTTTTTTCGGAAAAACATATAGGAAAAAGAAAATAAGGATTTCAAAATTTTTTTAATATGAATTCCAGGAATCTTGTATTTTTAGTCTAAAGCTCCAATCCGAGGGTTAGGCATGGCTTAATAGCCAGCCAAGCTTTAGTATGTAACTCAGACATGCCACGGCTGACATTCCAATTAACTTGCCTCTATGCTGATGGTTGGAAGCCCTTATGTAAAAGAATTAGACATGGCTTTACAGCCAGCCAGGCTTCAACATGCTTCATGAAACTCTAGAATTCATTCTTAAAAATTCTGAAGAAAAATATATTTTTGAAAAGATTTATTTTTTTTTTCGAAAACAGATGAGAAATTTCTGAAAGGTTTTTGAAAAATTTTTTAAAATAAAACAAAAAGGAAATTACCTAATCTGAGCAACAAGATGAACCGTCAGTTGTTCAAACTCGAACAATCCCCGGCAACGGCGCCAAAAACTTGAAGACAAGGTTTAGACTTTTCGGATTCTCATGAATGCCACCATCAATTTAGCTTATACCACGAAGATTCTGATTAAGAGATCCAAGAGATACTCATTCAATCTAAGGTGGAACGGAAGTGGTTGTCAGGCACGCGTTCGTGGGGGAATGATGACGATTGTCACGTTCATCACATTCAGGTTGAAGTCCGAATGAATATCTTAGAAGCGGAATAAGTTGAATTGAATAGAAAAACAGTAGTACTTTGCATTAATCTTTGAGGAACAGCAGAGCTCCACACCTTAATTTATGGAGTGCAGAAACTCTACCGTATGAAAATACATAAGTGATAATGGTTCAGGCATGGCCGAATGGCCAGCCTCCATGAATGTCTAAGATAGCATAAAACTGATCAAAGATGTCTAATACAATAGTAAAAAGTCCTATTTATAATAAACTAGTTACTAGGGTTTACAGAAGTAAGTAATTGATGCATAAATCCACTTCCGGGGCCCACTTGGTGTGTGCTTGGGCTGAGCTTGAATGTTACACGTGTAGAGGTCAATCTTGGAGTTGAACGCCAGTTTGTAACATATTTCTGGCGTTCAACTCTGGCTTGTGACGTGTTTCTGGCGTTTAACTCCAGACAGCAGCATAGAACTGCCGTTCAACGCCCTTTTACGTCGTCTAAACTCGGCCAAAGTATGGACTATTATATATTGCTGGAAAGCCCTGGATGTCTACTTTCCAACGCAAGTGGACGCGCGCCATGTTAAGTTCTGTAGCTCCAGAAAATCCACTTTGAGTGCAGGGAGGTCAGAATCCAACAGCATCAGCAGTCCTTCTTCAACCTCTGAATCTGATTTTTGCTCAAGTCCCTCAATTTCAGCCAGAAAATACCTGAAATCACAGAAAAACACACAAACTCATTGTAAAGTCCAGAAATGTGAATTTAACATAAAAACTAATGAAAACATCCCTAAAAGTAACTAAATTCTACTAAAAACATACTAAAAACAATGCCAAAAAGCGTATAAATTATCCGCTCATCAGAATGCTATTTTCTCTTGGTCTTGAGGGTCTACTACAATTTGGTTATAACCTGAATAGCCATCCAAAAAGCAGTAGTATTCATGACCTACTAGTCTCTCTAGCATCTGGTCTATGAATGGTAAAGGAAAATGATCCTTCCTGGTGGCTGTATTGATCCTTCTGTAGTTAATACACATACGCCACCCTGTAACTGTTCTTGTAGGAACCAGTTCATTCTTTTCATTATGAACCACTGTCATGCCTCCCTTCTTGGAGACAACTTAGATAGGGCTCACCCAAGGGCTATCAGAAATAGGATAAATAATCCCAGCCTCCAGTAACTTAGTGACCTCTTTCTGCACCACCTCCTTCATGGCTGCATTTAGCCACCTCTGTCCACTGGCTTAACATCATCCTCCAATAGTATCTTGTGCATGCATCTTGCTGGGCTAATGCCCTTAAGATCACTTATGGACCAACCAAGAGCTGTCTTGTGTGTCCTTAGCACTTGAATGAGTGCTTTCTCTTCCTGTGGACTTAAAGCAGAGCTTATGATAACCGGAAAAGTGTCACCTTCTCCCAGAAATGCATATTTTAGGGATGGTGGTAGTGGTTTTAGCTCGGAGTTAGGAGGCTTATCCTCTTCCTGAGGAGTTTTCAGAGGTTCTTCTGTTCTCTCTGGTTCCTCCAGATCAGGCTGAACATCCTTAAAAATGTCCTCTAGCTCTGATTCAAGACTCTCAGTCATATTGACCTCTTCCACCAAGGAGTCAATAACATCTGTGCTCAGGCAGTCTTTTGGTGTGTCTGGATGCTGCATAACTTTGACAGCATTCAACTTAAACTCATCCTCATTGACTCTCAGAGTTATCTCTCCTCTTTGGATGTCAATGAGGGTTCGTCCAGTTGCTAGGAAAGGTCTTCCTAGAATGAGAGTTGCACTCTTGTGCTCCTCCATTTCCAGCACTACAAAGTCAGTAGGAAAGGCAAATGGCCCAACCTTGACAATCATGTCCTCAATTATGCCTGATGGGATTTCGATGGAGCCATCAGCAAGTTGGAGGCATATCCGGGTTTGTTTAACTTCATCAGTCAAACCAAGCTTTTTGATAGTGGATACAGGTATTAGGTTGATACTTGCCCCAGGGTCACACAGAGCTGTCTTGGTACAAGCATCCTCTAATGAGCATGGTATCATAATACTTCCAGGATCTTTAAGCTTCTCTGGTAAGCTTTTCAGAATGACTGCACTGCATTCTTCAGTGAGGAAAACTTTTTCAGTTTCTCTCAATCCTTCTTATGGCTTAAGATCTCTTTCATGAACTTATCATAAGAGGGTATTTGCTCAAGTGCCTCTGCAAACGGAATCTTTATTTCAAGAGTCCTGAGGTAGTCTGCAAAGCGTGCAAATTGCTTATCCTGTTCCGCTTGGCGGAGTTTCTGAGGATAAGGCATCTTGGCTTTATATTCTTTAACCTTGGTTGCTGCAGGTTTATTTCCTATAGAAGTGGTTGGAGAAGCCTGCTTAAGGGGGTTGTTATCAGCACTTGCAAGTGTCTGACCCCTTTGTGGCATTTGAACGCCAGAATTAGGGGTTGCATGGGCATTTAACGCCAGATTGCCACCCTTTTCTGGGGTCTAGACGCCAGAATTAGCTGTCCCTTGGGCGTTTAACGCCACTTTTTCACCCTTTTCTGGCGTTTGAACACTAGAATCATTCCTCTCTGGGCTCTTACTGTCCTCAAAGGGATTTTGGGCAGTGGTTTGGTTATCCTTTGTCAGTTGTTCCTTTCTTTGCTTCCTGCTACCTTCGATTGATACATTCAGTGTTTTTCCACTCCTTAATTGAATAGCTTGGCATTCTTCTGTTATCTGTTCAGATTGCTGCTGTCTTGTCTGATCCAATTGTGCTTCCATACTTTGGTTAGCATTTTTAGCGTCTTGGAGCATCTCTTTGAATTCTGCGAATTGTTTTGTTATGATAAGTAATTGCTGATTGAGTTCAGCAACTTGTTCTGGAGGACTAAGTTCAGTGGATACTGCTTTAGCCTCTTCTTTTAAGGAGGACTCACTACTCAAGTACAGATGCTGATTTCTAGCAACTGTATCAATGAGCTCTTGAGCCTCTTCAATTGTCTTTCTCATATGTATAGATCCACCAGCTGAGTGATCTAGAGATATTTGAGCTTTTTCTGTAAGCCCATAGTAAAAGATGTCTAACTGCACCCACTCTGAAAACATTTCAAAGGGGCATTTCCTTAGCATCCCTCTGTACCTCTCCCAGGCATTATAAAGGGATTCATCATCCTCTTGTTTAAAGCCTTGGATGTCCAGCCTTAGCTGTGTCATCCTTTTTGGAGGGTAATATTGATTCAGGAATTTGTCTGATAACTATTTCCATGTTCTTATGCTTGCTGTGGGATGGTTATTTAACCACCTCTTAGCTTGATCTTTTACAGCAAATGAAAACAGTAATAATCTGTAGACATCCTGATCTACTTTTTTATCACGTACTGTGTCAGTAATTTGTAAGAACTGTGCCAAAAACTCAGTAGTTCTTCTTGTGGAAGACCGGAATATTAGCAATTTTGCTGCACCATGATAATGAGCTGAGAATTTAGCTCAAAACTGCTTGCTCTGATGGGGGTATACAGATACTACTCCCGTATGCAGCAGTAATGGGGTTAGCATATGACCCCAGAGTCCTTCTAGACTATTCATTTCCACTTAGCTCCATGATGGAGAAAAGGAAATTGATGTGAATTGCAAATAAAATATATTTTTATTTTTATTTTATTTAATTAAAAATAGCCGAATAAATAAAAAAAAGTAAGGTAAAATAAAATAAAATTTGAAAATAAAAATCTGAATTTTTTAAATGAAGTTTTCGAAAATTCAATTAAATAAAGAGAAAAGATATTTTTGAATTTAATGAGGAAAAAGAAAAACAATAAAATGACACCAAACTTAGAATTTTTAGATCAAAACAAAGAAAACTAATAAGAAAACTTTGAATGTCAAGATGAACACCAAGAACAAATTTTAAAAATTTTTAAGAAATTAGAAACACAAAGGACACCAAACTTAAAAAATTTTTATATTTTGGACACTAATAATTCGAAAATGTATAAGATAGACAGCAACAATCACCAAACAAGAAATTTTAAAGATCAAATAAGGAAAATTATCAAGAACAATTTGAATATCAATAAAGAACTAAGAACATATAATTCAAAAATTCAAAGAAAAATAAAATCATGCAATTGACACCAAACTTAAAATATGAAACTAAACTCAAACAGAAGACTAAATTATGAGTTACTGGTTTTTTTTAAAATTTTTTAAAATAGTTTAGAAAAATAAAATAAGAATTTTAAAATTTTAACCCAAAACTATAACAGAAGACTCAATGTTAGTGACTATAAACCAAAAAGGCAAATTTTCCTAATCTAAGCAACAAAATAAACCGTCAGTTGTCCAAACTCGAACAATCCCCAGCAACGGCGCCAAAAACTTGGTGTACGAAATTGTGATTACACTTTTCACAACTCCGCACAACTAACCAGCAAGTGCACTGGGTCGTCCAAGTAATACCTTACGTGAGTAAGGGTCGATCCCACGGAGATTGTTGGCTTGAAGCAAGCTATGGTTATTTTGTAAATCTTAGTCAAGAGATTAATGATAAGAGTGGTTATATTTATGAAAAATAAATAACATAAAATAAACAGTACTTGTGATTCAGTAATGAGAAACAAGCTGAGGTTCCGGAGATGCTCTATCATCTGAATCTCTGCTTTTCTACTGTCTTCTTCTCCAAACACGCATGGCCTCCTTCCATAGCAGGATGTATGATCTTCTCGGATGAAAAATACCAAGCGCTGTCACCGCACGGCTAATCATCTGTCGATTCTCACTAGCGTCGGAATAGGACCATTATCCTTTTGCACACTGTCACTGCTCCCAACATTCGCGAGTTTGAAGCTCGTCACAGTCATCCCCTTCCAGATCCTACTCGGAATACCACAGACAAGGTTTAGACTTTCTGGATCCCAGGAATACTGCCAATGATTCTAGCCTATACCACGAAGGTTCTAACCTCCGGACTCGGTCCGTTGATTAGAAACCCAAGAGATACGCACTCAAGCTATCGTCCAAGGACTACGTTGAGCTCAGATAGAATGGACTGGTTGTCAGGCACACGTTCATAGGGTTGAGGATAATGATGAGTGTCACGGATCATCATATTCTCCATATTGAAGTATGAGTGAGTATCTTAGAATAGAATCAAGCGTGATTGAATAGAAAAAAGTAGTAATTGCATTAATCCATTGAAACATAGTAGAGCTCCTCACCCCACCTCTGGGGTTTAGAGACTCATGCCATCAAAGGTACAATATGAAATGTAAAAAATGTCATAAGTTACAAAATGAATCTCTAAAAGTAGTTTTTATACTAGACTAGTAACTTAGGTTTATAGAAAATGAGTAGCTAAGTGCAGATAGTGCAGAATTCCACTTCCAGGACTCACTTGGTGCATGCCTAGGCTGAGCTTTTAAGCTTTCACGTTCATATGCCCAAAGTTGGCGTTAAATGCCACCCTAGGTGCCAGAATGGGCGTTTATCGCCGAAAAAGGTGCCAGTTCTGGCGTTTTACACCAGAAAGTTTTAGGCTGACTTTGGATGCTAGTTTGGGCCATCAAATCTTACGCAAAGTATGGACTATTATATATTGCTGGAAAGCCTAGGATGCCTAATTTCCAACGCAATTGAGATCCCGCCAATTGGACTTCTGTAGCTCGAGAAAATCCATTTCGAGTGCAGGAGGATCAGAATCCAACAGCATCTGCAGTCCTTTTTCAACCTCTGAATCAAATTTTTGCTCAGATCCCTCAATTTTAGTTAGAAAATACCTGAAATTATAGAAAGACACACAAACTCATAGTAAAATAAAGAAATGTGATTTTTGAATAAAAACTAATAAAAATATAATAAAAAGTAACTAAAACATACTAAAAACTATATAAAAACAATGCCAAAAAGGGTATAAATTATCTGCTCATCAATAGGGCAACATGATTGGTGCACAAAATTGTGATCTCCAGGCTCGAACAAATCCTGGTAGATCCAATGCCCTGTCACGGCACGGCTAATCGTCTGGAGGCATCATCCTTGTCAATGGCTTCATCTTATCCTCTCAGTGAAGAATATGCTCACGCACCCTGTCACGGCACGGCTATTCATCTGTTGGTTCTCGATCATGCTGGAATAGGATTTACTATCCTTTTGCGTCTGTCACTAACGCCCTGCAAACGCGAGTTAGGAGCTCGTCACAGTCATTCAATATTCATAGGACATTTATAACTTTAAGACAAAGTTACTAACTACTAATGATCATGTAATGAAGACACAAACATAGATAAGCAAATAACATAGAAAACGAAAAACAGAAGGAAGAAGAACAAGGAATGAATCCACCTTAGTGATGGTGGCGTTTCCTTCTTGAGGAACCAATGATGTCCTTGAGCTCTTCTATGTCTCTTCCTTGTCTTTGTTGCTCCTCCCTCATTGCTTTTTGATATTCTCTTATTTCAAGCAGCATGATGGAGTGCTCTTGATGTTCCACCCTTAGTTGTCCCATATTGGAACTCAATTCTTCTAGGGAGGTGTTGATGTGCTCCCAATAATTTTGTGGAGCAAAGTGCATTTGAGGCATGTCAGGGATCTCATGGAAATGAGCTTCTTGCGCCTCTTGAGCTCCATGACTGGGCTCTCTTGCTTGCTCCATCTTTTTCTTAGTGATGGGCTTGTCCTCTTTAATGAGGATATCTCCCTCTATGTCAAT
>NC_029791.2:75008533-75009551 GCF_000816755.2 Arachis ipaensis
GGGATCCTGTGGGGTTCACAGATCCTGAGATGATCCTGTGGGGTCCACAGATCCTGAGGTTTTCAAGGATTTACATCCCTGCACCCCTTAGGCATGTAAAAATGCCTTTGTATCCAACTCTGGGCGTTCAGCGCCAGGTTGGTGGCCATTTTGGGCGTTCAACGCCCATTTGTGTGCCATTTCTGGCGTTGAACGCCAGAACCATGCCTGTTCTGGCATTCAACGCCCAGAAGCTGCCCATTTTGGGCGTTCAGCGCCAGAACCATGCTCTGTTCTGGCGCTGAACGCCAGACAGATGCTCCTCCTGGGTGTGATTTTTCTTCTGCTATTTTGGATTCCGTTTTCAATTTTTATATTTATTTTGTGACTCCACATGATCATGAACCTAAGAAAACATGAAAAACAATAAAAATAAGAGTTAGACAAACATTGGGTTGCCTCCCAACAAGCGCTTCTTTAATGTCAATAGCTTGACAGTGGGCTCTCATGGAGCCTCACAGATGTGCAGAGCTTTGTTGAGACTCTCCAACACCAAACTTAGAGTTTGGATATGGGAGTTCAACACCAAACTTAGAGTTTGGTTGTGGCCTCCCAACACCAAACTTAGAGTTTGACTGTGGGGGCTCTGGTTGACTCTGCTTTGAGAGAAGCTTTTCAAGCTTCCTCTCCATGGTTGCAGAGGGAGATCCTTGAGTTTTGAATAAAAGGGAGTTCTCATTCCATTGAAGGAGTATTTCTCCTCTGTCAACATCAATCACAGCTCTTGCTGTGGCCAGGAAAGGTCTTCCTAGGATGATGGATTCATCCTCTTCCTTTCCAGTATTCAGGACTATGAAATCAGCAGGGATGTAAAGGCCCTCAACCTTTACTAATACATCTTCTACTTGTCCATAAGCCTGTCTTCTTGAGCTGTCTGCCATCTCTAATGAGATTTTAGCAGCTTGCACCCCATATATTCCCAGTTTCTCTATTACAGAGAGGGGCATGAGGTTTATTCCCGAACCAAGGTCACACAGAG
>NC_029791.2:75011033-75011231 GCF_000816755.2 Arachis ipaensis
GTCAATGGCTTCATCTTATCCTCTCAGTGAATAATATGCTCACGCACCCTATCACGGCACGGCTATTCATCTGTTGGTTCTTGATCATGCTGGAATAGGATTTACTATCCTTTTGCGTCTGTCACTAACGCCCTGCAATCGCGAGTTAGGAGCTCGTCACAGTCATTCAATCATTGAATCCTACTCGGAATACCACGA
>NC_029791.2:75011271-75020720 GCF_000816755.2 Arachis ipaensis
TTCTGTGCCAGTTTGGGCGTTCAACTCTGGTTTTGGATCCTTTTCTGGCGCTGGACGCCAGATTTGGGCAGAAGGCTGGCGTTGAAAGCCAGTTTACGTCGTCTATTCTTGGCCAAAGTATGGACTATTATATATTTCTGGAAAGCCCTGGATGTCTACTTTCCAACTCAATTGGAAGCGCGCCATTTCGAGTTCTGTAGCTCCAGAAAATCTACTTTGAGTGCAGGGAGTTCAGAATCCAACAGCATCAGCAGTCCTTTTTCAACCTCTGAATCTGATTTTTGCTCAAGTCCCTCAATTTCAGCCAGAAAATACCTGAAATTACAGAAAAACACACAAACTCATAGTAAAGCCCAGAAATGTGAATTTAACATAAAAACTAATGAAAACATCCCTAAAAGTAACTAGATCCTACTAAAAACATACTAAAAACAACGCCAAAAAGCGTATAAATTATCCGCTCATCAATGATAAGGTGATATATGAACTCTACCAATTCAAGCATCAAAATAAGGTGCCTAATCTTGCATGAAGAACGCTTGTGAAAGCCAGGAACAAGGAATGAGCTTCGAACCCTCACCGGAAATGCTTGCACTCTATTCGCTCGGTGTGTAGGGTTAATCACTCAATTCTCCTGTATTTCATGCTTTCCGAAATTTGTTCTTCCTCTAAAAATCAACAATTATTCTATGCGGGCAAAATTTGAATCTTTGATTAACCCAAGCATCCCACCTAACTTATATACAACTTATACATTCGAGTATTAACCTAACTACCCATTCCTCACTTTTCCATATACTCACGTGTTCACCTTTAGTCACTACACATATGCATTGATGGTTATTGAATCTTGCTTTGGGGAATTTTTGTCCCTTTTTTTCTTTCTTTCTTTTTTTTCTTTGTTTTTCCTTCTTTTTTTTTTCTTTTTTTCATTGTTCATTTTTCTTTTTATTTTGTTTTTCTCTTTCTTTTCTCTCCTCTTGACGTATTTATATACAAAAATTCCAATGCATATGGCTTACACATTCAATTGACATATGAGTATATATCCGCTCCCCAATATTTTCCGAAAACATGCTCTTACCTCAACCAATGTCCCCTGATAAACCACTATTTTATGGTTTATCTTGTGCTCAATTGAGTGGTTTCATAAAATCTTTGCACATTTATTCATACAAATTGCATGGTTTTACAATTCCTTCCTAGTTTTGTTCTATGATTTAAAACTTGCTTCCTAAGCCTTTAATTTGTATAATTTAATTCTCCTTTATACCATTCGATGCCGTGATCCATGTGGTAAGTGTTTCAGGCTTTATAGGGCAGGAATGGCTTAGAGGATGGAGAGGAAGCTTGCAAAAATGGAAGGAACACAAGAAACTAAAGAGATAACCAGCAAGCATCGACGCGCACGGATGGCTCATGCATGCGCGCGATTTGGAGAAATTTATAGTGACGCGTGCGGGTACCTGACGTGTACACGTGAATTGGAGTTTGCACAAAGACGTTTGCGCATTCCTGACGCGTAAGCGTGACAAGGAAAATCGCCAAACGACGCGTACGTGTGACATGCGTGATCTGCAGAAGTTGTAGAAAATACTGGGGGCGATTTTGGGCCGAGTTTAGACTCAGTTTCTGGCCCAGAAACACAGACTAGAGCCAGGGGACAGCAGAGACTCAAGACACATTCACATTATGCGTAGTTTTAGTTCAGTTTTTTGAATCTTAGAGAGAATTCTACTCTTTCCTCTAGGTTTTCTTCACAATCATAGTTTTAGAAGTTTATTCCCTTACTCTTTCATATCCTTAAATTTTGTTCAGAATTACAATTGGATTGTTTTTAGAATTTATTAATGCAAGGAATACTTTTTCATTTAATTTTATTATTTATTTAATTGCTTCCAGTTTTATTTCAATTATCATTTCTCTTTTCTATTCCTCTTTTATATCAACGAATATGGTATTCATGTTAATGGAGTAGTTACCCAATTTGACCTGGGGGTTGATTAAAAGGAGACCCTAGAGTTGGAATGCTCAAGTGATTAGTTAAATTGGAAGTTGTTGGCTAACTTCCTGGTCTCTGACTCTAATCCTTCTTTAGGAAAGGATTAGGACCTGGGATTCAGAGTTGGTTAGTTAGTTGCTTGACTTTCCTTTATTCTGTAAAGGATAACCAAGTAGAACAATAACCTTTTGATACTACGCTTGAGAAAATCCAACAAGGAAAGAACTTCCAATTAATCATTCCCCCGGTAAAGGCTTTTAATTAATTATATAAATTCTGTCGTTGATTTCCATTGCTTTATTTTACAATTATTTATTTTTCTATTTCTCAAACTCAAAAATTTCTTGGAAAACCTCTGACCAATAAGTTACACTCTTTTGTCAACTCGTTGGGAGACGACCTGGGATTTCAACTCCCAGTATTTTGTTCTTAATTTTGTGACAACTCTTTTCTAAATTGATAAGAGGACTTTAGTCGGTTGAGAACTGTACTTGCAACGCTGTTTTCTCTATAAATTCTTAACCGGCCAATTTCTGCCACATCAATTTTTGGCGCCGTTGCCGGGGAGTTGCAACAGTGTGCTAATTTATTGCTTGGAATTTATTTATTTTCATTTTATTTTATTTTATTTCATTACCATGAGCTGTATGTTTCTTTCATTGAATGATGCGTTCACTGCCTGATCCGAGCTTGGCCGCATTTGATTATGAAATTGAAAGAACTCTTTCACGTATTAGGTGAGCTTGGCGTCTATTAGCTTCTGAGGGGTGGTGAAGTGGTTATTGCCAATTCACCGATTTTATCTGAGAGCGAATCTCAACCGGCATTTGAGGAAGAAACAAGCTCCTCTACTACTAATTTAGTTGATTTACGTGTAGATAATATGGCAGCACCTAGGAGGATTACTCTCCAGGAAGTTGGAGCCCCAGACTTTACACTACAACCGTATCAAGCACGTCACCCAAATCTAGCTGCAGATTTTGAACTGAAGACTACGCTAATTAACTTGATACTTGATAAACCACTATTTTATGATTTATATTGTGTTTAATTGTGTGGTTTTATCATGATCCTTACCCACTTATTCATTAATTTAGCATGCATTTATATTTCCTTCCTGAAATTATTACATGATTGAAAACTGCTTCCTAGAGACTTTTAATTATGCATTTTAATTCTCCTTTATTCCATTCGATGCCGTGATCTGTGTGTTAAGCGTTTCAGGCTTTATAGGGCATGAATGAGTTGGAGATTGGAAAGGAAGCTAGCAAAAATAGAAGGAACACAAGAAATTGAGGAGATAACCAGCGAGAAGTGACGCGGCCGCATGGCTCATGCGACCGCGCAAAAGAGGAGAAATCGCAGTGACGCGGCCGCATGGCTCACGCGACCGCGCGGACCGGAAAAGCACGAGCGACGCGGAGGCGTGGACGACGCGAACGCGTGGCGAGGAAAAGCGCGAATGACACGTCAACATGGATGAAGCGAACACGTGACATGCACGATCTGCATAATCTGCAGGATTCACTGGGGCCGAGTTTTGACCCTATTTTGACCCAATTTTCGGCCCAGAACAGCAGACTAGAGCCAGAGAACATGCAGAAGCCAAAAAGGAGAACATTCATTCTACACAGTTTTTAGTTTTTAGATCTAGTTTTACTCCTCCCCTAGGTTTTTCTCTCTAGACATTGATAGTTCTTAGGATTTTAGTTTCTCTAGCTTTTTGCATTGGGATATTGAGAAGAGTTATTACCTCATCAAGACTTCATCATTCTAGTTCATTTTCTTTACTTGGCTTACTCTTCCATGTTCTTTGCTTTGTTTAATTTTACCATTGGAATATTTTTAGGATTATTTAATACAAGGATCACTTTTATTTTTAATTGACTATTTTTAATTTTTATTTACAATGTCTTTCTTTAATTCTTTTTTATATGCTATGAATTTTACCTTTACAATGAGTGAGTAGTTCCCTAACTTGATGGGGAGTTGATTGAAAGGAACCCTTGAGTTGGAAGATTCAAGAGAAAGATTGTAATTGGGTTATTGTTGGTTTGCTTTCTAATTCCTGACACCAATCCTCCCAAGAGTGGATTGGGACTTGTGGATAGAACAGTATTCCAACTTGTTTTACCTTCCCATACTTAGTAAAGGATAACTAAACGAAATAACTCTCAATTGTCAATTAATCTTAAGAGTGTTCCATCAAGAATAGGGCTTCCATGTAATCAACTCCCAGTCAAGGCTTTTGTTTACATTATTCAATTTCATCAATTTAATTTCCTGTTTACTCAACTAAAACCTTTTCGAAAACATCTGATTAATAAAATAGCACCCTTTCCTGCAACACGTTGGGAGACGACCTGGGATTCATACTCCCAGTATTTTAAATTTCAATTTTCTGTGACACCTTTCTAAATTGAGCGGTGGATTTCTGGTGAGTTAAGAACTATACTTACAACGCATATATTCTAATAATTTTTAATTCACCAATTTCCGCCCGCATCAATTTTTGGCGCCGTTGCCGGGGAGTTGCAATAGAGTGCTAAAGTTATTAATTATAATTTATTTATTTGCATTTTATTTTATTTTGCTACTATGAGCTACATGTTTCTTTTGCTAGATGACGCGTTCACTTCCTGAATCACGCTTGCCAGTATTCGATCCTGAGATTGAAAGAACCATCTCACGAATAAGGCAAGCTCGGCATCGGTTAGTCCTCTCTGATGGCAGATTTGAAACACCATCTGAGAAAGAAACCAGCCCCCGTTCTACTAATTCGGTTGATTTATGTACAGGTAACATGGCGGCAGCCAGAAGAGTTACCATCCAGGAGGAAGGAGCCCCTGATTTTACAATGCAACCGTTTCAAGCGCGTCATCCAGCGGTGGCTACAGATTTTGAAATAAAGACCTCACTGCTCAATTTGATGCCCAAGTTTCATGGCTTACCTGCTCAAGAGCCTATCAAGCATCTGAGAGATTTCCAAGTAGCCTGTTCTACTGTCAGGTGAGATGGTACAGATGAAACTTCAATTCTGCTGAAAGCTTTCCCGTTTTCTCTTGAGGGAAAATCAAGAGTGGTACTACACTCAACCCCTAGCAAATGTATCCAACTGGGATACGCTAAGAAAAGAGTTTTTGGAGAAATTCTTTCCATCTGAAGTTACTGATAAACTGAGGAAAGACATTTCCACGATTGTTCAAGATGACAATGAGACTCTCTTTGAATACTGGGAGTGCGTCAATAGTCTTCTGGAAGCAAGCCCCCACCACATGATCGGCAAGATAGTGTTACTCAGCTACATCACACAGGGTATGAGGCCCCAAGATAAGACCACATTGGAAAGTGCTAGCAATGGGACTATGAAGAAGTACAAGACCACTGATGAGGCATGGCAATTGATCAGCGACTTAGCTGAATCTACTAGGAACCACAGGCAGAAACAAGGTCGTCAAAAGCCGTTGCAGAAGTATCCTCTAGCAGAGAGACTACAGCTCTAGCTCAGAGTATCTATGAAATGACCAACTTGCTGAAGCAGATGCAATTGAATCAACAACAAGTTCAGTAAGCTCAACCTCCCTCACCACAGCAAAACCAACAGTTAGTCCCACAGAGAGTTTGCGGAATTTGTGCTGATTATAGCCATTATACTTATGAATGCCTGCAACTCTAACAGGAAGACAACATGGTGGCATCCACTCATAACTTCTATGATCGCCCCAACCAAGGGTACAATCAAGGTGGAAATAATAACCATGGATGGCAGGACAATTCTAACCAGAATTTGAGGGACAACAATAACAGAGGAGGCAGAGATAATTAGGGAAATCAGAGGTGGAATAATAACAACAACAGGCAGCAGAACCAACCTTACAGAGCACCTCACCTGAGGCAGTCCCAAGGACCACAGAATACCCAACAGCAGACCTCTCAATTCACTCATCCTTCTTCATCTCCTAATGAAGAGCTACTAAAATTTTTTGAGCGAAGTCAACAGACCATGGAAAATAACATTAATGCCAGTCTGAATGGTCTGACTACCACTTTGCAGGCTCTTGTCTCACAGATTAGATCAATGGAAAATTCCAATAACCAACCTTCAAGTTCCACTGGAATTCCCTCTCAACTATTACCCAATCCGAAGGGGGGCATTAATGCCATCACCCTAAGGTCCGGAACCACATTGCAGGAGAGGAATCAAAAGGAGCCAAGCCCACCAGAGCACGCCTCGGCTGAAGAGGTCATAGAAATAGAAGATGTTGAAGAGGAAGAGGACATTGATGAGCGGATAATTTATATGCTTTTTGGCATTGATTTTACTTAGTTTTAGTAAGATTTAGTTGGTTTTTAGTATATTTTTATTAGTTTCTAGGAAAAATTCATATTTCTGGACTTTACTATGAGTTTGTGTGTTTTTCTATAATTTCAGGTATTTTCTGGCTGAAATTGAGGGAGCTGAGCAAAAATCTGATTCAGGCTGAAAAAGGACTGCTGATGCTGTTGGATCCTGACCTCTCTGCACTCGGAATGGAATTTCTGGAGCTACCGGAGTCCAATTGACATGCTTCTAATTGCGTTGGAAAGTAGACATCCAGGGCTTTCCAGAAATATATAATAGTCCACACTTTGCTCAAGGATAGAGGACGTAAACTGGCTTTCAACGCCAGTTCCATGTTGCAGTCTGGCGTCCAGCGCCAGAAACACGTTACAAGTTGGAGTTCAACGCCAGAAACAGGTTACAGCCTGGCGTTGAATGCCCAAAACAGCCCAGGCACGTGAGAAGCTTTAGTCTCAGCCCTAGCACACACCAAGTGGGCCCCAGAAGTAGATTTCTGCACTATCTATCATAGTCTACTCATTTTCTGTAAACCTAGGTTACTAGTTTAGTATTTAAACAACTTTTAGAGATTTATTTTGCACCTCAGGACATTTTAGATCTGAATTTTGTACTCTTTGACGGCATGAGTCTCTAAATTCCATTGTTGGGGGTGAGGAGCTCTGCAGCATCATGATGAATTAATGCAATTATCTCTGTTTTCCATTCAAACACGCTTGTTCCTATCTAAGATGTTCATTCGCACTTCACTATGAAGAAGGTGATGATCCGTGACACTCATCACCTTCCTCAATCCATGAACATGTGCCTGACAACCACCTCCGTTCTACATCAGATTGAATGAGTATCTCTTAGATTTCTTAATCAGAATATTCGTGGTATAAGCTAGAATTGATGGCGGCATTCATGAGAATCCGGAAAGTCTAAACCTTGTCTGTGGTATTCCGAGTAGGATTCAAGGATTGAATGGCTATGACGAGCTTCAAACTCGCGATTGTTGGGCGTAATGACAGACGCAAAAGAATCAAGGGATTCTATTCCGACATGATCGAGAACCAACAGATGATTGGTCGTGCTGTTACAGAGCATTTGGACCATTTTCACTGAGAGGACGGGAAGTAGCCATTGAAAACGGTGACACCTTACATACAGCTTGCCATGGAAGGAGCCTTGCGTGTGTGAAGAGGAGTATAAGAGAAAAACTGAAATAAAGAAGACAAAGCATCTCCAAAACCCCAACATATTCCCCATCATTGCACAATAAGTATTTATATTTATGCCCTTTGACTCTTTACAATTGAAGTTGAAAACACTGTTGTTGGCCTCCTGACTAAGAATAATAAGATAACCATAGCTTGCTTCAAACCAACAATCTCCGTGGGATTCGACCCTTACTCACGTAAGGTATTACTTGGACGACCCAGTGTTCTTGCTGGTTAGTGGTACTAGTTGTGAAAAGTGTGATTCACAATTCGTGCACCAAGTTTTTGGCGCCGTTGCCGGGGATTGTTTGAGTTTGAACAACTGACAGTGAATCTTGTTGCTTAGATTAGGAAAAATTTTTCTTTTTGGTTTAGAGTCTTCTAATATTGTTTTTGGTTAAAATTTTAGAATCCTTATTTTTTTTCTTTCAAAAAAATTTTTTCGAAAATTATATTTTTATAATTGAATTTTTTTTCTTGTTTGATCTTTAGTTTTTCTTGTTTTGTGATTTTTCTTGTTTTTCTTGTGCCTTTTCAAAACATTAGTTTTCAAAAAAATAGTTTTTTCATTCTTAGTTATTTAAAAATACTTCTTCAAAACAAGTGTTACATTTATAACTTAGTTGGCTAGAGCGTTAGTCTGTGTTCTTGGCAATTGGGTCAGAATCTTTTATATTCTTTTCAAAATCTACTTTTTCAAAAATAGTTTTCTATCAAATCTTGTGCCAAACTTTAAGTTTGGTGTTTTCTTGTTGATTTTTCTTTGTTTTTCAAAAATTTTATTTTGGTTTTCTAAAAATTTTAAGTTTGGTGTTCTTTCTTTATGTTCTTGTGTTCTTGTGAGTCTTCAAAGTGTTCTTGAGTTTTTCTTGTGTCTTGATCTTAAAATTTTAAGTTTGGTGTTCCTTGGTGTTTTCCCTCCAAAATTTTCGAAAACAAGGAGCATTAGATCTAAAAATTTTAAATCTTGTGCTATCTTATTGTTTTTCTCTTTTCTCTTTAAATTCAAAAATATATTTTCTCTTTATTTTAAAACAAATTTTCGAAATTTATTTTTAAAATTCAGATTTTTATTTCAAAATTTAAAATCTTTTTCAAATCATATCTTTTTCAAAACTCCCTAACCATTTTTTTTCTTTTCTCTCTCTCCATTTTTCGAAAATCTTCACCCATTTTTATTTATTTTATTTTAATTTATTTTATTTTCGAAATAAATAATAATTAAATAAATAAAAATAAAATTTTTATTTTACATTATCTCCCTTTCTCCATCATGGATCTAAGTGGAAATGAACAGTCCAGAAGGACTTTGGGATCATATGCTAATCCCTCTACTGCTTCATATGGGAATAGTATCTGCATACCCTCCATTGGAGTCAGTAGCTTTGAGTTGAATCCTCAATTCATTATCATGGTGCAGCAAAGCTGCCAGTATTTTGGTCTTCCACAGGAAGAACCTACAGAGTTTCTAGCACAGTTTTTACAAATTGTTGACATAGTACATGATAAGGAAGTGGATCAGGATGTCTACAGATTATTACTGTTTCCATTTGCTGTAAAAGACCAAGCCAAGAGGTGGTTAAATAACCAACCTAAGGCTAGCATAAAGACATGGAAACAGCTGACAGAGAAATTCCTGAATTAATACTTTCCTCCAAAACGGATGACAAAGCTAAGGCTGGACATCCAAGGCTTTAAACAAGGAGATAATGAATCTCTTTATGATGCCTGGGAGAGATACAGAGAGATGCTAAGAAAATGCCCCTCTGAGATTTTTTTCAGAGTGGGTTCAACTAGACATCTTCTACTATGGGCTTACAGAAAGAGCTCAGATGTCTCTAGACTA
Organism: Arachis ipaensis; assembly: GCF_000816755.2. Taxonomy (NCBI): domain Eukaryota; kingdom Viridiplantae; phylum Streptophyta; class Magnoliopsida; order Fabales; family Fabaceae; genus Arachis; species Arachis ipaensis. Next base: position 75,020,661 of record NC_029791.2, read on the forward strand.
CTCAGCTGGTGGATCTATCTACATGAGGAAGACAATTGAAGAAGCTCAAGAGCTCATTGA
>NC_029791.2:75020810-75034252 GCF_000816755.2 Arachis ipaensis
CCCACCTCAAGGCAGCAGGAAGCCAAGAAATGAGCAAACTACCCAAATTCCATCTGAGGACAGTAAGAGCCCAGGGAAAAATAATTCTGGCACTAAAACACCGGAAATTGGGTGGAAGGCTGGCGCTGAACGCCCAAACCTTGCTCAGGACTGGCGTTCAACGCCAGAAACAAGCAAGGAACTGACGTTGAACGCCCAAAGGAAGCACAGTTCTGGCATTCAGACGCCAGGAACAGATGAGGAGTTGGCGTCTAACGCCACTCCAGCTTCCAACCCTGGCTTTCAAATGCAAGTGAGGGATCAGACACCTGCAAGTGCTGATAATAAATCCCTCAAGAAGGCTTCTCAACTTACCTCTGTAGGAAATAAACCTGCAGCAACTAAGGTTGAGGAATACAAAGCCAAGATGCTTTATCCTCAAAAACTCCGCAAAGAGGAGCAGGATAAGCAGTTTGCCCGCTTTGTAGACTATCTCAGGACTCTTGAAATAAAGATTCCGTTTGCAGAGGCACTTCAGCAAATACCCTCTTATGCCAAGTTCATGAAAGATATCTTGAGTCATAAGAAGGATTGGAGAGAAACTGAAAGAGTTCTCCTCACTGAAGAATGCAGTGCAGTCATTCTGAAAAGCTTCCCAGAAAAGCTTAAAGATCCCAGGAGCTTTATGATACCATGCATATTAGAGGGTAACTGCACCAAGACAGCTCTATATGATCTTGGGGCAAGCATCAACCTAATCCTTGCATCCACTATCAGAAAGCTTGGCTTGATTGAAGAGGTCAAACCAACCCGGATCTGCCTTCAACTTGCTGATGGCTCCATTAAATACCCATCAGGCATAATTGAGGACATGATTGTCAAGGTTGGGCCATTTGCCTTTCCTACTGACTTTGTAGTGCTAGAAATGGAGGAGCACAAGAGTGCAACTCTCATTCTAGGAAGACTATTCCTAGCAACTGGACGAACCCTCATAGACGTCCAAAAAGGGGAGATAACCATGAGAGTCAATGAGGATGAGCTTAAGTTGAATGTTGTCAAAGCTATGCAACATCCAGACACATCAGACGACTGCCTGGGCGTTGATATTATTGACTCCCTGGTGGAAGAGGTCCATATGACTGAGAGTCTCGAATCAGAGCTAGAGGACATTTTTAAAGATGTTTAGCCTGATCTGGAGGAACTAGAGGAAATAAAAGAACCTCTGAAAACTCCTCAGGAAGAGGAGAAACCTCCTAAACTCGAGCTCAAACCACTACCACCATCCCTGAAATATGAATTTCTGGGAAAAGGTGACACTTTTCCTGTAATCATAAGCTCTGCTTTAGGGCCACAGGAAGAGAAAGCACTAATTTAGGTGCTAAGGACACACAAGACAGCTCTTGGGTGGTCCATAAGTGATCTTAAGGGCATTAGCCCAGCCAGATGCATGCACAAGATCCTATTGGAAGATGATGCTAAGCCAGTGGTTCAACGACAGAGGCGGCTAAATCCCGCCTTGAAGGAGGTGGTGCAGAAAGATGTCACTAAGTTACTAGAGGCTGGGATTATCTATCCTATTTCTGATAGCCCCTGGGTGAGCCCTGTCCATATTGTCCCTAAGAAGGGAGGAATGACAGTGGTTCATAATGAAAAGAATGAACTGGTTCCTACAAGAACAGTTACGGGGTGGCGTATGTGTATTGACTACAGAAGGCTCAATACAGCCACCAGGAAGGATCATTTTCCTTTACCATTCATAGACCAGATGCTAGAGAGACTAGCAGGTCATGAATATTACTGCTTTTTGGATGGCTATTCAGGTTACAACCAAATTGCAGTAGATCCTCAGGACCAAGAGAAAACAGCATTCACATGTCCTTCTGGAGTGTTTGCCTACAGAAGGATGCCTTTTGGTCTGTGTAATGCACCTGCAACCTTTCAGAGGTGCATGCTCTCTATCTTCTCTGATACGGTAGAGAAGTTTCTGGAAGTCTTCATTGATGACTTTTCAGTATTTGGAGACTCATTCAGCTTATGCCTTAACCATTTAGCACTTGTTCTGAAAAGATGCCAAGAGACCAACCTAGTTTTAAACTGGGAAAAATGTCACTTTATGGTGACTGAAGGGATTATCCTTGGGCATAAAATTTCAAACAAGGGAATAGAGGTGGAATCAAGCTAAAGTTGAAGTAATTGAAAAATTACAACCACCTGCCAATGTTAAGGCAATCAGAAGCTTTCTGAGGCATGCAGGATTCTATAAGAGGTTTATAAAGGATTTTTCAAAAATTGCAAAACCTCTGAGCAATCTGCTAGCTGCTGACACACCATTTGTGTTTGACATAAAGTGTCTGCAGGCATTTGAGACCCTAAAAGCTAAGCTGGTCACAGCACCAGTTATTTCTGCACCAGACTGGACATTACCATTCGAACTAATGTGTGATGCCAGTGACCATACCATTGGTGCAGTATTGGGACAGAGGCATAACAAGCTTCTGCATGTCATTTATTATGCTAGCAGTATTTTAAATGATGCCCAGAAAAATTACACAACCACAGAAAAAGAATTACTTGCAGTGGTTTATGCCATTGACAAGTTTAGATCCTACTTAGTAGGATCAAAAGTGATTATGTACACTGACCATGCTGCTCTTAAATATCTACTCACAAAGCAGGATTCAAAGCCCAGGCTCATAAGATGGGTGTTGCTTCTGCAAGAGTTAGATATAGAAATAAGAGACAGAAAAGGGACGGAGAATCAAGTAGCTGATCACCTGTCCCGGATAGAACCAGTAGCAGGAGCATCCCTCCCTCCTACTGAGATCTCTGAAACCTTTCCGGATGAGCAATTGTTTGCTATTCAGGAAGCTCTGTGTATCTAAGTGTCTATGTCTTAAAGATATGAATGTCCTATGAATCCATCACCTTTCTTAAATGAAAATTGTTTTCTGAAAAAGAAAAAGAAGTACATGAATTTTGAATTTTAAAATAGTTTAATTATTTTGATGTGGTGGCAATACTTTTCGTTTTCTGAATGAATGCTTGAACAGTGCATATGGCTTTTGAATTTGTTGCTTATGAATGTTAAAATTGTTAGCTCTTGAAAGAATGATGAAAATGGAGAAATGTTTTTTGATAATCTGAAAAATCATAAAAATGATTCTTGAAGCAAGAAAAAGCAGTGAAGAACAAAGCTTGCAGAAAAAAATGCAAAAAAAAAGGGAGCAAGAAAAAGAAAAAGCAAGCAGAAAAAGCTAATAGCCCTTAAAACCAAAAGGCAAGGGTAATAAAAAGGATCCAAGGCTTTGAGCTTCAGTGGATAGGAGGGCCTAAAGGAATAAAATCATGGCCTTAGCGGCTAAACCAAGCTGTCCCTAACCATGTGCTTGTGGCGTGAAGGTGTCAATTGAAAACTTGAGACTGAGCGGTTAAAGTCGAGGTCCAAAGCAAAAAAACAGAGTGTGCTTAAGAACCCTGGACACCTCTAATTGGGGACTTTAGCAAAGCTGAGTCACAATCTGAAAAGGTTCACCCAGTTATGTGTATGTGGCATGTATGTATCCGGTGGTAATACTGGAAAATAGAGTGCTTAGGGCCACGGCCAAGACTCATAAAGTAGCTGTGTTCAAGAATCAACATACTGAACTAGGAGAATCAATAACACTATCTAAATTCTGAGTTCCTATAGATACCAATCATTCAGAACATCAAAGGATAAAGTGAGATGCCAAAACTGTTCAGAAGCAAAAAGATAATAGCCCCGCTCATCTAATTAAGACTGATCTTCATAGATGTTTTTGGAACTCATTGTATATTCTCTTCTTTTTATCCTACTTTATTTTTAGTTGCTTGGGGACAAGCAACAATTTAAGTTTGGTGTTGTGATGAGCAGATAATTTATACGCTTTTTGGCATTGATTTTACTTAGTTTTAGTATGATTTAGTTGGTTTTAAGTATATTTTTATTAGTTTCTAGGAAAAATTCATATTTCTGGACTTTACTATGAGTTTGTGTGTTTTTCTGTAATTTCAAGTATTTTCTGGCTGAAATTGAGGGAGTTGAGCAAAAATCTGATTCAGGCTGAAAAAGGACTGCTGATGCTGTTGGATCCTGACCTCTCTGCACTCAGAATGGAATTTCTGGAGCTACAGAAGTCCAATTGACGCGCTTTCAATTGCGTTGGAAAGTAGACATCCAGGGCATTCTAGAAATATATAATAGTCCACACTTTGCTCAAGGATAGATGACGTAAACTGGCGTTCAACGCCAGTTCCATGTTGTAGTCTGGCGTCTAGCGCCAGAAACACGTTACAAGTTGGAGTTTAACGCCAGAAACAGGTTACAGCCTGGCGTTGAACGCCCAAAACAGCCCAGGCATGTGAGAAGCTTTAGTCTCAGCCCCAGCACACACCAAGTGGGCCCCAGAAGTGGATTTCTGCACTATCTATCATAGTCTACTCATTTTTTGTAAACCTAGGTTACTAGTTTAGTATTTAAACAACTTTTAGAGATTTATTTTGCACCTCATGACATTTTAGATATGAATTTTGTACTCTTTGACGGCATGAGTCTCTAAACTCCATTGTTGGGGGTGAGGAGCTCTGCAGCGTCTTGATGAATTAATGCAATTATCTCTGTTTTCCATTCAAACACGCTTGTTCCTATCTAAGATGTTCATTCACGCTTCACTATGAAGAAGGTGATAATCCGTGACACTCATCACCTTCCTCAATCCATGAACATGTGCCTGACAACCACCTCCGTTCTACATCAGATTGAATGAGTATCTCTTAGATTTCTTAATCAGAATCTTCGTGGTATAAGCTAGAATTGATGGCGGCATTCATGAGAATCTGGAAAGTCTAAACCTTGTCTGTGGTATTCCGAGTAGATTCAAGGATTGAATGGCTATGACGAGCTTCAAACTCGCGATTGTTGGGCGTAGTGACAGATGCAAAAGAATCAAGGGATTCTATTCCGACATGATCGAGAACCAACAGATGATTAGCCGTGCTGTGACAGAGCATTTGGACCATTTTCACTGAGAGGATGGGAAGTAGCCATTGACAACGGTGACACCTTACATACAGCTTGCCATGGAAGGAGCCTTGCGTGTGTGCAGAGGAGTACAAGAGAAAAACTGAAATAAAGAAGACAAAGCATCTCCAAAACCCCAACATATTCCCCATCATTTCACAGTAAGTATTTATATTTATGCCCTTTGACTCTTTACAATTGAAGTTGAAAAACACAGTTGTTGGCCTCCTGACTAAGAATAATAAGATAACCATAGCTTGCTTCAAACCAACAATCTCTGTGGGATTCGACCCTTACTCACGTAAGGTATTACTTGGACGACCCACTGCACTTGCTGGTTAGTGGTACTAGTTGTGAAAAGTGTGATTCACAATTTGTGCACCAGACATACAGGACGTAACTGAAAAAGAAGAAGCCCAACCACAGGAGGAAGTACCAAGAGGCGCAGACACTGTAGAAAACACCACTCCCATTCCATTTCCACAACTTGCAAGGAAGCCCAGGAAGTAGCTGGAACCCGATCCCAAAATGGTAGAAATATTCAAAAAGGTTGAGGTAACCATTCCTCTTTTTGATGTTATTTAACAAGTACCTAAATATACAAAGTTTCTAAAAGACTTATGTATACATAAGGACAAAATTCATGAATTAGAAACTATTCCTTTAGGTAGTTCCATATCTGCTTTAATGGGAGAATTACCTGAGAAGTGTAGTGACCCAGGTCCTTGTATAGTTAGTTGTACTATTGGTGGTGTAGTAATTTATGATTGCATGTGTGATTTAGGAGCCTGTGTTAGTATAATACCTTTGTCTATATATGATATTTTGAGGCTCCCTCCCTTAAAAAGGTTGGCAGCTCGTTTTGTGTTAGCAGATAAAAGCATTATTACAGTGGCTGGAGTTGCTGAAGATGTTTTAGTGAACATTAAAGGGCTTACATTTCCCACTGATTTTTATATCTTGGAGATGCCCCATAATGACTCAGATAAGCCATCATCAATCCCTACCTGGAAGACTATTCCTGAAGACATCAAAATTCAAGTTGGATGCTTTTTCAGGAACATACTCTTTTGAAATAGATGGCCGAATAGTAATCTTCAATCTGAATGGAGTCATAAACAACCCTCCAGAAAATCATTCAATCTTCCAGTGTGATGTCATAGATGAAACTGTAGCTGCAGTTCACAAGGAAGAATTAGAAGAGAGGCACACTGGACAAGGTCCAAGTGTGGGGATCCTCTTGATTGACTATGAGGGCACTTCGGCATTTTCACAAGTTCCAGACAATCCAGAGCCTGCCCATGATCAGAAATTGGAATTAAAACTTCTTCCTCCACATCTCAAATATGCTTATCTTGAAGATGAGCAGAAGTTTCCAGTTATCATTGCAAGGGAACTTACTTTTCAACAAGAATAGCAGCTACTTGATGTACTGAGGAGGCACAAGAAGGCAATTGGGTGGAGTTTGGCAGATATAGTAGGCATCAACCCTCAAGTATGTGAGCACAGAATATTTTTAGAAGAGGGAGCAAGACCTGTCCGTCAACCCCAAAGAAGATTGAATCCCACTATCTTGGAAGTTGTCAAAAAAGAAGTGACCAGACTGTTGGAAGCAGGTATCATCTATCCCATTTCAGACAGTGAATGGGTTAGCCCAGTACAAGTGGTGCCCAAGAAGCCTGGAGTCACTACAGTGAAGAATGAGCATGGAGAGCTCATAGCAACTAGAGTTCAGAGCGCTTGGAGAGTTTGCATTGATTACAGGCGTCTCAACCAAGCTACCCGTAAGGATCACTACCCACTTCCATTCATTGATCAAATGCTGGATCGCCTGTCAGGTAAATCACATTATTGCTTTTTAGATGGTTACACAGGTTATTTCCAGATTCATATAGCTCCTGAGGATCAGGAAAAGACCACTTTTACATATCCTTTTGAGACTTATGCTTACAAGAGAATGCCCTTTGGCTTGTGCAATGCACCAGCTACTTTCCAAAGGTGTATGATGAGTCTTTTCTCTGATCTTATTGAGGATTGTATGGAGATTTTTATGGATGATTTTAGCGTTTATGGTGATTCTTTTAGCCTTTGCTTAGATGGATTATCTAGAGTATTAGATAGATGTGTTAATACAAACCTTGTATTGAATTTTGAAAAATGTCATTTTATGGTAAAACAAGGGATTGTATTAGGACATGTGGTATCTAATAATGGCATTTCTGTAGACCCAGCAAAGGTGAATGTTATTTCTAGTTTACCTTACCCCTCCTCTGTGAGGGAAGTCTGTTCGTTCCTTGGCCATGTAAGTTTTTACAGGAGATTTATTAAGGACTTTAGTAAGGTAGCACTTCCCTTATCCAGATTACTATTGAAGGATATTGAGTTCAAGTTCGGTGAAGATTGCAAGCAAGCGTTTGATAAGCTGAAGGCCGCCCTGACTCAAGCTCCAATTGTGAAAGGACTAGACTAGAGCCAGCCGTTTGAAATCATGTGCGATGCTTCCAATCCTGCAGTAGGAGCAGCGCTGGCTCAGCGCGAAGGTAAGGATCCTTTTGTAATTGCTTATGCGTCTAAGACTTTAGACGCTGCCCAGTCGAATTATACTACTACTGAGAAAGAGCTTCTTGCTATTGTTTTTGCTCTGGATAAATTCCGAGCTTATTTACTTGGTACTAGAGTAGTAGTGTATTCGGACCATGCAGCTTTAAAGTATCTATTATCTAAAAAGGAGTCTAAACCAAGGCTTATACGTTGGATACTGCTATTACAAGAATTTGATTTAGAAATAAAGGATAGGAGTGTTAACCAGAATTTAGTGGCAGACCACTTGAGTCGCCTTGAGCACATTAAGGATGATTCTACTCCTATAGATGATAACTTTCCATTTGATAACCTGCAAGCAGTGTCTGAAGTATCCCCTTGGTATGCACCTGCAGCTAATTATCTAGTTAGCCGCACATTTCCTCCAAGCTTTTCTAAGCATCAAAGAGAGTCTAAATATTATATATGGGACGACTCATATTTATGGAGATGTGGCGCTGATCAGGTAATTAGACGGTGTATGCCTCAATCAGAATTCCAGTCCATCTTAGAGGCCTGTCACTCATCTGAGAGTGGAGGACATTTTGGCCCTCAAAGAACTGCTAGAAAAATATTAGACTGTGGATTCTGGTGGCCTACTCTTTTTAAAGACGCTGCTGAATTTTGTTAATCTTGCCCCCATGCCAAAAATTTGGTAATATATCCAAGAGGGATGAGATGCCTCAACAATATATGCTTTTCTGTGAAATTTTTTATGTTTGGGGCATTGACTTCATGGGTCCATTTCCAAATTCTAATGGTTATTTTTATATATTGTTAGCTGTGGATTACGTTTCCAAATGGGTGGAAGCAATTCCTACCCGCACTGATGATGCTAACACTGTTGTTTCCTTTGTGAGAAATCATATTATCTATCGCTTTGGATCCCCACGAGCAATCGTGAGCGATCAAGGCACCCATTTTTGTAACAGGAGACTAACAGGACTAATGAAGAAGAATGGGATAATTCATAAGGTTGTGACAGCATACCATCCTCAGACCAATGGGCAAGCCGAGGTGTCAAATAGAGAGATAAAGCGTATCTTGCAGATGATAGTAAAGCCTCATAGAAGAGACTGGAGCACCAGGCTACAAAATGCACTCTGGGCATACAGAACAGCATACAAAACATCCGTTGGGATGAGTCCTTTTCGCTTATTTTATGGAAAAGCTTGTCATCTCCCGGTGGAAATAGAGCACAAAGCCTTTTAGGCAGTCAAGGAGTGCAATATGGGAATTGAGAAAGCCGGAGCTGAAAGGAAGTTGCAACTGTAAGAACTGGAGAACCTTCGCCTAGAAGCTTATGAGAACTCAAGACTACACAAAGAGAAGATGAAGGCTGTACATGACCAGAACATCAAGAGGAAAGAGTTCCAACCTGGGGACTCGGTCCTCCTTTACAAATCTCGAATGAGGCTCATGCCAGGCAAGTTGTGATCAAGATGGGAAGGTCCATACAGAGTAGAGAAGGCCGAACCGTTCGGAGTTTATCACCTTATCCATCCTTCGAGCTCGGAGCTTATCAAAGTTAATGGACATCGTTTAAAGCTGTACCATGGCGAAAAGCGGAAGAAAGACAAGGAACTCGAGATCTTCCTCTTGGAAGATCCCCACATAGCCAAAGACTGAGCTAGTGGAGCGTCCAACTTACGGACGTTAAAGCAAAGTGCTAGGTGGGAGACAACCCACCATGGTATGATCGTTCTTTTCTCTATTTTTAATTTTCTTATCCAATAACTCTTCTCTTTATTAGTGTATTTCGTGCATCTGCATTTACATATTTTTATTTTTAAAAAAAAAATGCCACGCGACGTGACTGCATCAGCGACGCGTCCGCATCGCAAGGAGAGGGGAGAAAAATAAAAATGAACAGAGAGTCACGCTGGAGTGTGGCTGGAGGAGTGCCAGTGGCACAAATCTGCCCATGCAACCACGTCGTATGGGCATAATGACCTCCCACGCGACCGCGAGCCCTGATTTTCGACGTAGAAAGGGTGCACAGCTGAAAGTTGTGCTAGAGTGGTGCTGGACTGGCGCTAGACGCGCAATCCCCCTCACGCGACCGCGTGCCGCACGCGGCTGCGTCGTACCCCATAAACTGCCCACTCACGCGATCGCATGCCCTATGCGATCGCGTCACCTAAAATTTGGCATTTAATGATTTTGAATAGAGAGTTCTGCGAGTGCGAGGCAACCCTCGCGCCACTGGCACAAACTGGGTCACGCGACCGCGTGACCGAAGCGACCGTGTCCCTCAACTTAAGCGCAAGTCACGCGACCGCGTGCCCCATGCGATCGCGTCGCTTGCGCCGCACAGCTCAACCTAATTTTTCCAATTATCATATCTTTTTCTTCTCCAAATCCTAATTTTTCTTTTCCCTCCTTATTTCTTCCTCCTCCCTTCTTCCTTCTATCTCACCTTTCACTCTCTCTCCCTCACCTCCATTAACAAGGTTTTATTTTCTTCTTCATCCTTTTCTTTTCTATCATTCTTCTTATTTTATATGTTATTTTATTTTCTTTTCTTTTTCTTTTCATTATTCATATTTTCATCCTTCTTCTTTCCTTTTTACATGGTGTTAGAATTTTATTTAAGTCATTATTCTTCATTATATGCTTGTGGATTGTTGCAAATTATTTGGCAATTATATATTATTTTCTTTAAAGGGTTGCTTGCATGTTCACTTTAATCCTTTGTATACCTTATTTACCATGCACGCTATGTGTTTGTGAAAAAGCCCATATGGCATTATGCACTTCTCTATGTTATTCTACTATTCAATGCTTGCTTTTCACAAATTCCCTTTACTATTATATTAATTGAATTTAATTGTTAATACAAACGTGATGGTTTGCTACAAAGTGATGCTTGATCTATGCTACTCATGCCCTTTGCCGGCATGCCAATAAACACCTTGCATTCACTTGTCATCATATGCACTAACTATTTTCCATTAATGATCTTTCACATGTACTCATGAGCGTGTGTTAACATCATTTATCTTTTAATGTGCATGTATAACCATCCTTTTTCGTTCTCTTCATTGCTATATCTCTCTTTGAACTTAATTTACTCTCTCTTCCCTTTTCAAGATGGCCACCAAGAAAGGAAAAAAGAAAGCTACTCCCAAACCACCAGCAAGAAGAGGAACTAAATGAGCACTAGTGGCAGAGCCTTCTTCAATTGCAGTCAAGCCCTCAACAAAAAGAGTTAAGAGGATCATCAAGGTTGATGAAAAAGAGAAAGCCTTTCCAGCAAAGGACACTGCGCGATTTCCAAATCGCTACTATGAGCAAATATTCCCTACTCTAGCCGAATGGAGTTACAACAACGAACACCTTCTTATCCTCCCGCCCAATATTGCTACTTTTGTTGAGCCGCAAATTGAACGAAGACAATGGGGTTTCCTACAGAGACAACAGAAGCAGGTCAATCTTTCTTGGGTAGTCGAGTTCTACTCTAACTTTTACCTGCCTACCCTACAGTCTGTTGATGCCAAAGCATCTTAGGCTAGTTTCACAGTGGGAGAATTTATATTTCCTGCTGATTTTGTGGTGTTAGATATGGAGGAAGAAGCCAAAGCTTCAATAATTCTGGGAAGACCCTTCCTAGCTACTGCTGGAGCCATCATAGATGTACAAAAGGGTGAACTCACTCTTAGACTACATAATGAGAAATTGGTGTTTAATGGAAAAAGCAAGTGGAGAGAATCCGTTGATCATTTTTTGGTATCTATTCATAATTCGTTTTAATTCGCTCCCGGGAATACCGGATAGGGCAAAGCCCTTGAAACTCAATCCTGTTTGTCAAATGCAGGTTTTCGATGGCTCCAGTACGCAAGGTGGTGCGGGAGCAGGTATTGTTTTTCTCTCTCCTAACTAGTAGTGAGACAAGTCATCGCTGAGTATCAGGTAATAGATGCAAAGCAGCAGCCATAGAGAAAAAGAGCCCTAGACTCGATTCGCCGAGTTTGATGAAATAAAAATAGACCAAGTACCTAGAAGAGCCAAAGTTGAGGCTAACACAATGGCACAGCTGGCTTCGACGTTTGAGATTTCCTAATCGGACACAAGAAGGAAACTACCTATCATTTTTCTCTCTTTCTTTGACCTGGCACACTGAACACATACCCAATGAGCTATCCATCAGAATCACTAAGGGAATGCATGAGGGTTGATGTAGTGGACATTGCAGTACAAGAAACTTTTGAGGAAACAATAAAGGAAGTGGCAGAGGAGGAGTTCACCAAGGATATTGAAGTTAGTGATATCAAGGGTGCTGAAACAACCATGCTAAGCATGCCAGAGAGAGTGAAAGAAGAGAAGGAAGCACCAAAACCTGAGCTCAAAGCATTACCCCCTAATCTCAAGTATGCATACTTGGGTAGTGATGAGAGTCACCCTGTTATCATTAGCTCTGCCCTGAGCCAAGAACAGGAAGAAGAATTGATCAAGGTGCTGCAAACTCATCAAGATGCCATTGGATGGACCCTAGCTGATTTGAAGGGGATAAGTTCATCCATATGCATGCATAAAATCTTATTAGAAGAGGATGCTAGACCCTCCATTCAAGCTCAGAGAAGATTGAATCCCGTCATGAAAGAAGTGGTACAAAAGGAAGTCATGAAGTTATGGCAGGCAGGGGTAATCTACCCCATTTCTGATAGCCCATGGGTTAGTCCCATCCATGTAGTTCCCAAGAAAGGTGGCATAACTGTGGTGCCAAATGAGAAGAACGAACTCATACCCACAAGAACCGTCACTGGGTGGAGGATGTGCATAGACTACAGGAAGCTCAATGAAGCCACCAGAAAGGATCATTTCCCACTCCCATTCATGGATCAGATGCTTGAAAGGCTTGCCGGACATGCTTACTATTGCTTCTTGGATGGATATTCAGACTACAACCAAATTGTAGTTGATCCTAGTGATCAAGAGAAAACATCATTTGTTTGTCCATATGGAGTTTTTGCTTATAGACGCATCCCCTTTGGATTGTGCAATGCCCCTGCCACTTTCCAAAGATGCATGCTATCCATCTTTTCGGACATGATTGAAAAATTTATTGAAGTCTTCATGGACGATTTTTCTGTGTTTGGAGATTCTTTTCCCAGCTGCCTACACCACCTTGCCTTAGTGCTTAAGAGATGCCAAGAGACTAACCTAGTATTAAACTGGGAAAAATGTCATTTCATGGTCACAGAAGGAATAGTCCTTGGCCACAAAATCTCTAATAGAGGCATGGAGGTGGACAGAGATAAGATGGAAATCATTGAAAAACCACCTCCACCAAGTAATGTCAAGGCAATTAGGAGTTTTTTGGGACACGCTGGCTTTTACAGAAGGTTTATTAGAGACTTTTCTAAAATAGCCAAACCTTTGAGTAACTTGCTTGTCTCTGATACACCCTTTGTATTTGATAAAAATTGCATGCTAGCCTATGAACTTTTGAAGCAAAAACTTTCCTCTGCACCTATCAAGAATTAAGTGGTGGTATGCATGCTTGATTGTTAGTCACATCACTAAACATAGAGTGTAGAATTATCATTTTTTATGTAGAAATTGAAAACTGTCTATGGATCTTGATGAATAAATGTCTTTGGCCATGAAAAAGAAAGAAAAAGAAGAAGAAAAAGCCACTGAAAAAAGGCAACCAAAAAGCAAAAAAATTGAGAAAATAAGCTAGGCACCAATGGTTTGAACTTCTGAGACAAATGCCTGTGGTGTTTACGTATTAAGGATATGCTTGGATGAATAGGTTCTGAGGAGTGTTTCAACACTTGGTAACTTGGGTTAACTAATCCGGGATTATCAACCAAAAGTCCATTATCAAGAGCAACCTAAC
>NC_029791.2:75035688-75036609 GCF_000816755.2 Arachis ipaensis
GTAGCCAGGAAGGGTCTTCCCAGAATTATTGAAGCTTTGGCTTCTTCCTCCATATCTAACACCACAAAATCGGCAGGAAATATGAAATCTCCCACTTTCACCAACAAATCCTCAACTATCCCATGAGGGAATTTAAAAGTTCGATCTGCCAATTGGAGGGCCATTCTTGTTGGTTTGGCTTCTTCAATCTTCATTCTTCTCATCATTGTTAGCGACATCAAATTGATGCTGGCCCCTAAATCACACAAGGCCTTCTCCACCATGACTTCTCCTATAATACAGGGGATTTGGAAACTGCCTGGGTCCTTCAATTTCTGAGGCAATTTGTGCTGAATGATGGCATTGCATTCTTCAGTTAACAACACAGTTTCCTCATTTCTCCAGCTTCTCTTCTTGGTCATCAATTCCGGTATATGGAGGAGTTGATGTCTCTCCTCTCCTACCTGTCATACAAGAACACAGCTCAAACACAAACAAGTGAAATACTCTTGGTTAATGGAAGAGTATGGTTAGATCAATTGAGGAATTAATTCAAACAGTTAGTGAGTAAGTGAGTTAGTTGCATGAATTTAAAGGCATAAAGAAGGAAAGCATGTAACCAAGTGCAGAAATTAAAATTCAACAAGTATCTAGAACAGAATTAACAAAGCAAGAGAAAATTGCTCAATCTAGTTAGCTTCCAATTTGAGAATTGTCAATCGAAAACCAATCCCCGGCAACGGCGCCATAAACTTGATGCACATAAACGTGTTATGCTACGATTTAGGAAATTGCACGATCGGCAAAATTCCTTCCGGCAAGTGCACCGGTTATCGTCGTCAAGTAAAAACTCACAATAGAGTGAGGTCGAATCCCACAAGGATTGGTTGAGTGAGCAATTCGGATTAGAAGTGTGTTCTAGTTGAGCGGAATCAAGATTTG
>NC_029791.2:75036727-75038061 GCF_000816755.2 Arachis ipaensis
AGATTGCCAAGCAAAATTCAATGAACGCGTTGGTTGAGGAAGAGATAAACATGTTTTGATTCGGAGATCTCAATATCTCCTATAACCCAATGAATCCCCCAATTCTGATTTCCATCTTCTCTTTACATTCTGCAACTCAATTCATGCAATCACCCCCATTCCCTTTTAATTTCAGCAATTTAGTTTCTGCTCTTTAATTCATGCAATTTAAGATTCCGCCATTTCAATTTCTTGTCATTTACTTTTCCCGCCAATTTTACATTCCGCAATTCTCATCTCAATCTTGATTCCGCTCAACTAGAACACACTTCTAATCCGAATTGCTCACTCAACCAATCCTTGTGGGATTCGACCTCACTCTATTGTGAGTTTTTACTTGACGATAACCGGTGCACTTGCCGGAAGGAATTTTGCCGATCGTTGATGCGCATAAACGTGTTATGCTACGATTTAGGAAATTGCACGATCGGCAAAATTCCTTCCGGCAAGTGCACCGGTTATCGTCGTCAAGTAAAGACTCACAATAGAGTGAGGTCGAATCCCACAAGGATTGGTTGAGTGAGCAATTTGGATTAGAAGTGTGTTCTAGTTGAGCGGAATCAAGATTTGAGATGAGAATTACGGAATGTAGAATTGGCGGGAAAAGTAAATGACAAGGAAATTAAATGGCTGAATCTTAAATTGCATGAATTAAAGAGCAGAATGTAAATTGCTGAAATTAAAAGGGAATGAGGATGATTGCAAGAATTGAATTGCAGAATGTAAAGAGAAAGTGGAAATCAGAAATGGGGAATTCATTGGGTTTAGGAGATATTGAAATCTCCGAATCAAAACATGTGTATCTCTTCCTCAACCAATGCATTCATTGAATTTTGCTTGGCAATCTTATATGATTGGATCCCAATTCCTTGGTTCACCAATGCTCTCTAAAAACAAACAAATTCCCAATCCCTTGGTTTAAATGTTCATAAGAAGAGATGATGCTTGATCACTGATTATACCACACAATTTCATGAACCACAATTTGGTAGGATTACATGTCACAATATCCATCCAAACCCCAATCCAATCCACTGTGAGAAAGCTTCTCTAGCATGAATCCTCCATTCCTTTCCCAAGGCTCCGAAGGATTCCAAGTATGAGTAGTTTCTTTCCCAAGACAACTACTCAATGGAATTAGATCGAGAAGCTTTCTAACAAAATTCAAGAGAAAAGATTGAAGAAGAAGATAAACTATTATTGATTCATTGAATTACAATAGAGCTCCCTAACCCAACGAAAGGGGGTTTAGTGAATCATAGCTCTGAATTCAATTACAAAACTAAAAGAAAATG
>NC_029791.2:75038854-75041563 GCF_000816755.2 Arachis ipaensis
CTTAAACGCCAGACACTTCCAGTGAGGCCTTTTGTAGAAGCACGTTTAAGCTTCAGTTTAAGGTTAAACTGAAGCTTAAACGTGGAGATAGGAAGGGCAGCCCTGGAGGTCGAACACGTTTAACCTCCAGTTTGAGGTCAAACTGGAGGTTAAACGTGGAATGCTTCTTTAGTGAGGCTTTTCATTCTGGCGTTTAACCTCCAGTTTGAGGTCAAACTGGAGGTTAAACGTGGAATGCTTCTTTAGTGAGGCTTTTCATTCTGGCGTTTAACCTCCAGTTTGAGGTCAAACTGGAGGTTAAACGTGGAAGCTTAGAATGGTGGCCCTGGAGGTGTCGAACACGTTTAACCTCCAGTTTGGGGTCAAACTGGAGGTTAAACGTGGAGATGGAGAGAGCAACCCTGGAGTAGAAAAGCTATCGAACACGTTTAAGCTCCAGTTTGAGTCAAACTGGAGCTTAAACGTGGAATGGCTCCCTGGTACTCTTCCTGGTTCTGGCGTTTAACCTCCAGTTTGAGGTCAAACTGGAGGTTAAACGTGGAAAAGGGTGGAGGCATACTGGAGGTCGAACACGTTTAACCTCCAGTTTGAGGTCAAACTGGAGGTTAAACGTGGAAAAGGGTGGAGGCATACTGGAGGTCGAACACGTTTAACCTCCAGTTTGAGGTCAAACTGGAGGTTAAACGTGGAATGCTCCTTAAGTGAGGCTTTTCATTCTGGCGTTTAACCTCCAGTTTGAGGTCAAACTGGAGGTTAAACTTCAATCCCAGCATTTCTTATCCTTCATGATTTTGGCGTTTAAGCTCCAGTTTAGGCTTAAACTGGAACTTAAACTCCACATGTGATATTCAAGCTTCCTTTATTGATTTTGTTGCTTCCTTGCTTAGCCTCTTCTTCCCTGAAATCATCCAAACAATTGCATCAAAGTCTTGCAAAATTTCATGAGAAATCTTTCATTCATAGCATTTAAGTAATATAACTAAAACTCATGGAATTTGCATCAAAATCATATTGTTTGGATGGTTCATTACTTTGTTCTTCATTTAACCATTTTTGGTTACTTTAAGCTCAAGAAAATGCATAAAACAACTAAAACTAACAGAAAAATGCTAGTGAAACTAGCCTATGATGCCTTGGCATCAATCGTGCAATTTCCTAAATCGTAGCATAACTAGTTTATGCGCATCATCTGTCTTTGTCCGTCAGAAGCAAGTCCCCATTACAGAAGAGGCTATTCAACAAGCTTTGAGTCTTCCCCCTATTCCAGAAGGAATGGATGCCTTTCAAGAAGCCGCACTCAAGCGCCAGATGTACCAATTTGACTGGGAAGCTGTTCTCAGAGTTATCGCACTACCTGGCAGCCGTTGGATCTACGGATACCATCATACCCGCCCTAAGGGAATATCAGCTTCAGCACTTACCTTGGAGGCTCGGGTATGGGCACAGATCATGTCCCATTACGTCTTTCTGAGCACTCACGAGTCCTCCTTCACTGCAGACATGGCCGTTCTACTATGGTGCATCCTTACAGACCAGCCTCTGAATCTACCAAGACATATCCGGAATGCCATGGGACACTTACAAATTGCGAGCAACTTACCTTTTCCCGCCCTGGTCTCAAATCTTGTCTCAGCAGCCGGATTTTCCTACAGAGCTGGAGACACCAAAGTGATGCTTTCACGGGATGATCAGTATGTCCCCAATGGGAAGTACCTTAGACTTCCAACAGCCACTACAAGCCTTCCCACTGCTCCGGTTGAAGATATCCCTTCTTCAACACCACAAGCACCTACAACAGATGAACTACTCCAGTAGATAATCATAAGATTGGATCGGCAAGAACAGAAAGCGAAGTTAAGAGAGCGCCGTAATGAGTGCCGATTCAAACACCTCAAGGAGCTACTCAAGGGACACTTCAAGGACTCAGACACCCCGGACTCCACTTCCTTTACCAGCACAGGGAGCCATGATGGTCCTGACTGTGGAGATACTGCTACCAGCCCACCCCTATTCCTGACAGATGGCACCGAGAACGGTGCAAAGCCTTAAGTGTGGGGAGGTCGGTCAGTACCTGATTTCCGGAGGTAATTTCTCTTTCCTAGCACCAATAAATTAGGATATTTAGTTAGATTTTCTTTCTTTTATAGAATAGGATAAATTGCATAGTAATAGGTTAGTTGCATGCATGCTCTACTTGATTGAAAAGACAATAAGTTCCTTCTAAGACTCTATCTTTGGAACAGAATTTCACTAATTTTAAAAAAAAAATTATGATAAATCTACTTGAAGTTGTATTTGGAACATGATTATTTTTGAGCTAAAGAACACGCAACCTGTGAAGATTTGAGCCTTTATGCATGGTTACATTATTTAACCGTAATTATTTTATTCTTGTGTGTTTACTTCTCTATAATTGTAATTTATATTTTGTTTTATCTTATATGTCCAATATTTATTATATTTATATGCTTGCACATGATTAAGGCCATTATTTGTTTAAACTCACTCATCCAAATTAAGCCTACCCTTTTCAATTATCTTTGTTAACCACTTTGAGCCTTTAAATCCCATTTGTTCTATATTTCACCACATTACTAGCCTTAAGCGGAAAAATAATTGTATATCCCAAATTGAATCTTTGGTTAGCTTAAGATAGAATTGTGTGTGATAGTTAAGTATGGGAAATTGTGGGAACAAAAGTTATTAAGG
>NC_029791.2:75041717-75048259 GCF_000816755.2 Arachis ipaensis
ATTTGATTTGTAATTGTTTTGAAGAGCTTATTTACTTTTGATCAAGTGGACAGGAATCATATAGTTGCATTCATATATATAGGATTGCATTGCATTACATGAGTTTCTGCATGTTTATACTTGTTTACTTTATCTCCTTCAATTAAGCATGAGGACATGCTAATGTTTAAGTGTGGGGAGGTTGATAAACCACTATTTTATGGTTTATATTATGTTTAATTGTGTGGTTTTATCATGATCCTTACCCACTTATTCATTAATTTAGCATGCATTTATATTTCCTTCCTGAAATTATTACATGATTGAAAACTGCTTCCTAGAGACTTTTAATTATGCATTTTAATTCTCCTTTATTCCATTCGATGCCGTGATCTATGTGTTAAGCGTTTCAGGCTTTATAGGGCATGAATGAGTTGGAGATTGGAAAGGAAGCTAGCAAAAAGGGAAGGAACACAAGAAATTGAGGAGATAACCAGCGAGAAGTGACGCGGCCGCATGGCTCATGCGACCGCGCAAAAGAGGAGAAATCGCAGTGACACGGCCGCATGGCTCACGCGACCACGCAGACTGGAAAAGCACGAGCGACGCGGAGGCGTGGACGACGCGAATGCGTGGCGAGGAAAAGTGCGAATGACGCGTCCGCATGGATGACGCGATCGCGTGACATGCGCGATCTGCATAATCTGCAGGATTCACTGGGGGCGATTTTGGACTCTATTTTGACCCAGTTTTTGGCCCAGAACAGCAGACTAGAGCCAGAGAACATGCAGAAACCAAAAAGGAGAACATTCATTCTACACAATTTTTAGTTTTTAGATCTAGTTTTACTCTTCCCCTAGGTTTTTCTCTCTAGACATTAATAGTTCTTAGGATTTTAGTTTCTCTAGCTTTTTGCATTGGGATATTGAGAAGAGTTATTACCTCATCAAGACTTCGTCATTCTAGTTCGTTTTCTTTACTTGGCTTACTCTTCCATGTTCTTTGCTTTGTTTAATTTACCATTGGAATATTTTTAGGATTATTTAATACAAGGATCACTTTTATTTTTAATTGACTATTTTTTATTTTTATTTACAATGTCTTTCTTTAATTCTTTTTTATATGCTATGAATTTTACCTTTACAATGAGTGAGTAGTTCCCTAACTTGATAGGGAGTTGATTGAAAGGAACCCTTGAGTTGGAAGATTCAAGAGAAAGATTGTAATTGGGTTATTGTTGGTTTGCTTTCTAATTCCTGACACCAATCCTCCCAAAAGTGGATTGGGACTTGTGGATAGAACAATATTCCAACTTGTTTTACCTTCCCTTACTTAGTAAAGGATAACTAAACGAAATAACTCTCAATTGTCAATTAATCTTAAGAGTGTTCCATCATGAATAGGGCTTCCATGTAATTAACTCCCAGTCAAGGCTTTTGTTTACATTATTCAATTTCATCAATTTAATTTCATGTATACTCAACTCAAACCTTTTCGAAAACATCTGATTAATAAAATAGCACCCTTTCCTTCAACTCGTTGGGAGACGACCTGGGATTCATACTCCCAGTATTTTAAATTTCAATTTTCTGTGACACCTTTCTAAATTGAGCGGTGGATTTCTGGCGAGTTAAGAACTATACTTACAACGCATATATTCTAATAATTTTTAATTCACCAATTTCTGCCCGCATCAATACCTAAGTTTCATGGCTTACCTGCTCAGGAGTCTATAAAAGCACCTTAGGGATTTTCAGACAGCCTGTTCTACTGTTAGGCGTCATGGTGCAGATGAAACTTCTATTCTGCTAATCGCCTTCCCTTTTTCTCTTGAGGGAAAGGCGAGAGAGTGGTACTATACTCAACCTGAAGCGGTTTTTACCAACTGGGACACGTTCAGGAGAGAATTTTTGGAAAAACACTTTTCGGCTGAAGTTACAGACAGACTGAGGAAGGAGATTTCCTGCATCATCCAAGGTGAATCAGAAACCCTTTATGAGTACTGAGAGTGCTTCAAGAATCTTCTAGACGCATGCCCCCACCACATGATCGACAAGTTGGTGTTGATCAGCTACTTCACACAAGGCATGAAGCCTCAGGATAAGACTACGTTGGACGGTGCTAGTAATGGTTCTCTGAAAAAGTACAAGACCACAGATGAAGCGTGACAACTGATCACTGATCTAGCTGAGTACACTCGGAATCACAGGCACAGGAACAACCATCCCAAGACTGTTGCAGAGGTTTCCTCTAGCATTGAGATTACTGCTCTTACACAGTCTCTGTGTGAGATGACCAACCTACTGAAGCAGATACATCTGAGCCAACAACAGTCTCAACCCCCCTCACCACAACATAGTCAACAACTGGTTCCTCAGAGAGTATGCAGAATATGTGCTGATTATAGTCATTACACTGATGAGTGTCCACAGCTCCAACAAGAGGATAACACCTTGGCAGCTACTCACAATTTCTATGACCGCCCGAATCAAGGATACTATCAACAAGGCGGCAACTGTAACAACCCAATTTTCAGTACGCCTAGGACATACTAGAAACTGAGTGCTACCAATTTTTAGCACAGCCAAATCATACAACATTCACACAAATCAAACACAAATAATCAAGATTTATTTCGTGACACCCTACCTAGTTTTGCTGCTCCTAATTCAGTTAGACTTTCAGGTGGTCCTTAAGAACTTTTTCCTCCTAAATCACATAAAGAACAACTTTAAATCCAAAAACCCTCAACTAATCAAATCTCATTCAGTATGTTAGGAAGTGATTTCTAACCTTAGACTTGCTGGAAGTTCACGTTTCTTGGCCCTCAAGTCAAGTTAAGCATGATACCTAAGGAAGAACATCAAGAAAACACATGTTTAAGCATGTTTCCTTGAAACTGAATCAAAAGAGAGATGGTGCAGCTAACTCACCTTGATTCCAGCCTTGATAAGTCATATGATCATGTAGAGAAAGAAGAGAGGATCATTTTGGTCGGATTGGAATTTTGATTTGAGTTTTAGTTCAGCAGAAATCAAGCTTTGAAGATTTGGAACTAAGAACTTTTCTCTCTTTTTCTCTCTTCCTGTTTTCGGCCACAAAGTGAAAATGAGCCAGCCTTGGGGGTTTTGGGGGTGTAGTTTGAGTTGTGATTGGTTGGCTTGGAGGTGGATTAAAATAATATTAAAATATCTCAGGTGTATAACTACTAAAACTAGATGTATCGAAACACTTGTAAAAACATCTCTAAAAATTATTTTCTGAGCTACTAGCATAAATGACACTAGTAACATATTTATTATGAGAATAAAACATGTATAATGAGGCCTTAGCATTGCTAAAGTCATCAGAGAGTGCCGGTGCTAAGCTGCACCAGTAAACTGTGAACCCGGTTAAACCGATTTTCCTGTTTTTAACTAAAACTGACCAGGTAACATTATAATATCATTCAAGAAGCTTCTAATACTAATATAATGATAATATTATACTATTATCTCTCTTCTCTCATGAATTGAGTCCGGTTCATCAAACAAAGACTATTTACAAAAATCAGAATCAAAACTGCCAACCGATACGGTTCAAAAACTAGGTTCTTCGCGATTGGGTTGTTGGGCTTGTCTTAAATAAGGTCCTGAGTTAAAGATAATATAATGACAATGAGGATTGAGATGCTTGATGATACAGAAGAGGTGTTTCCTTTACTGATCTTTCGGAGAAATTCGTGTCTTCAGAAAAGATCTCGCGTACTAAAAAATTAGGGTTGTTACATTCTACCCTTCTAAAAGACAAAGAAAAAAGAGTAATGTGATAAAGAGAAATCATTTGAGTTATGATGTTGTAAAAGTAAAAGCTGTGAAAGTTTGTATAGCATGATTGAACAGAGAAAGAAAGAGGTACTGCATAAGAATGTGAAAATGATGATGAATAATGAGAATGATGATGAATGATGATAATGAGAATGATTATGTAATGATCTGCTGCGTGAAGGCAGTCAGATAGATAGTGGTACGACCACAGAACGTTTTCCAGCGTTACACAGCTATTGAGAGCTGTACCTGCAACTGATAACCTGGGATCACTTGCAGAGGATATTAATTCATACACGGCTAGAATGTCGCACCTGTAAGGCAAGGATTGCTAAAGGAGAATATGATTTCATACACGGCTGGAATGCTGCCACCTGCCTCTCAAGTCAAGTTAAGCATGATTCCTAAGGAAGAACATCAAGAAAACACATGTTTAAGCATGTTTCCTTGAAAACTGAATTGAAAGGGGAAAGGAATAGCCATCTCACCTTATTTCCATCCTTGATAAGTTACATGGTTATATAGAGGAAGAAGAGAGGATCATTTTGGTAAAATCGGAGTTTTGATTTGAGTTTTAGTTCAGAAGAAATCAAGCTTTGAAGATTAAGTATTCATGAAAGTTTCTCTCTTTTCTCTCTTGTTATTTTCGGCCAAAATGATGAAATGAGACAGCCTTGGAGGTCTTGGGCGTGTAAGGTGACTTGTGATTGGTAATTTTTTTCTTTTCTTTATCTTTGCCTCACTATCATGTTATTACCACTCCCTAAGTGTTTTAGGAAGGTAATTATGAGATTCTGCACTTAAAGTTGTCTTTCTAAAGCTTTTACAGAAAACTGGCTTTTCCGTATTATTTTATTATTTTTATTAAAATATTATTTTTAATTAAATATTATTATTTAATATTTTATTATTATTTATTATTTTAATACTAAATTTTCGAAAATTAACTTACCTTTTAATTTTAACCTTTAAAATTCACTTTTTACCACCCGTAACTTTTAATATTTCTACTTTTCACAAGCAGTTAACAACATTTGGTGATTCAGCCTTTATTAGAATATAGACTGTTAGTTAGAACACCCCTAGATATAGCTAAATAATATCTATATACATATATATACATACAATATCCTAGGCCCTGACCTGTTCAAAAAATCCCTAAGCTGGCGCCCAGGCTAGGCTAGACTCTATACTCACCTAGTCCTTCTAAACCACTAAAGCGATGGAAAGTACATTCTAAGTCTTTAAAACTCAAGTCAGGTGGAACGTCACCAAAAGGTAGAACATCATCTGCTACTCCTATGCATGATCAGACATTGCCATAGGACGTCTCTCTGGTACCTCATCAAGTAGCCACACAACATGAGTCTCGTGCACAGGACTTAGGTTAAGGTTCACGTTCAAACGGGGTGCAGATGTTGGCTGGTCTCACAGTATATACATATAATCAGAGAACGATATTCACCCTAGACTCAGAGGACTATCTAGAGCAGAATCCTCTTCTTGCGAACGGTCATCAGCGAACTATGGTAAGGTACTCTTACTTCCATCTGAAGGGGGAAGGGAGAGAGAAGGGGTAAGAACTGGGGAGTTCTTAGTAGGGTCGGGGTTATTAGTTACGTTCATTAATTCTATGTTGTTTAGCAGACTATTAGCAGAATACAAAGAAGCAGTAATTAGAAAACACAGATAAGTAGAGAAGATAGAGAAAACAGATAGTAGAACACAAACAGAAGAATACAAGAAAATAACACAAGCGCAGAGAATGGAATACAAACAAGGAAAGCATACATTCATACCACAATCATAATAAAGGAAATGCGCAACCAAGTATGATGCATTTCTAGCCCTAACGCAGGTAATGAGCTCATCTGTCGGTTTCTACCCGCTCCCGACGTAACCCAAAGCAGCTGAAACGGGTATGGTTTTCCAGTCAGCATAGGTTCAGTTCTCACTAACCGACGTATGCGTCATATCCTCTGTAAGTAAACTCTGCCATACAGGTGGCGGCATTCCAGTCGTGTATGAAATCATATTCTCTGTAAGCAATCCTTGCCTTACAGGTGCGGCATTCTAGCCGTCTATGAATTAATATCCTCTGCAAGTGATCCCAGGTTATCAGTTGCAGGTACAGCTCTCAATAGCTGTGTAACACTGGAAAACGGTCTGTGGTCGTACCACTATCTATCTGACTGCCTTCACACAGCAGATCATTACATAATCAATCTCATTATCATCATTCATCATCATTCTCATTATTCATCATCATTTTCACATTCTTATGCAGTACCTCTTTCTTTCTCTGTTCAATCATACTGTACAAACTTTACATCTTTCACTTTTACAATATCCTGGCTCAATCCATTTATCTTTATCATATTATTCTTTTCTCTCTATATCTCTTTACTTTACTATGGTTACTCTGTGTTCTGTGTTACTTTATTCTGCTCTGATTTCTCTGTTTAACATGTGTATTTAAAGCTTATGTAAATTTCAGTATGAATAGTTAGCCTGTCCCAGGTATAGGTTCATTAAGTCTATACTGAAAAAGTTTAACTTTTCATATAACACCTAACCCTAGTCGCAACTCAAGTACTAACTAAGTTGCCCTAGTTCGTTCACTAGTCTCTGTCTGTTTTTCTGTCATTAAAATTTTACAGACTTTTTCTTTGGTTTTTATCTTTTCTTTAACTTTTTATCTTTTCTTTATCTTTGCCTCACTATCATGTTATTACCACTCCCTAAGTGTTTTATGAA
>NC_029791.2:75048284-75093455 GCF_000816755.2 Arachis ipaensis
TTACCTTTTACTTTTAACCTTTAAAATTCACTTTTTACCACCCGTAACTTTTAATATTTCTACTTTTACCACCCTAACTTCTAGAAATTACCATATAACACCTTAAACACCAAAAATTTTACTTCCTTGCCCTTTTTAAGATCTAAAAGGTGTTCTTCAATGTTCTTCACCACACTCAAAGTGTTCTTCGTGTTCTTCGTATATTCTTCAAATTCTTTCTTTGTTTTTACCCGTTTTTCAGTCTTTTCAGCAACCGATTTTTACCAAAATTCAAAATAAATTTCCAGCCAATAAAATCCCATCTTTTCTACATGATTTTAACATAAATTGAACCTCAATTTAAGCTCTAGGGTTTCGTTTTCCAGTAGCCACAAGAACACACATTCATAGCTTGAATTTCATCAAATTTCATCAAATTTTCACCAAAATTTCAACAAGAATTACTCATACAAACAATCAATTTTAACCACAGCCAAACCATATCATAATCACACAACTCAAACACAATCAATCAAGATTAAATTCGTCAATCCCTACCTGGTTTTGCTGCTCCTAATTCGGTTAAACTTTCAGGTGGTCCTTAAGCACTTTTTCCTCCTAAATCACATCAAGAACAACTTTAAATCCAAAAACTCTCAACTGACCAAATCTCACTCAGTATGTTAAGGAGAGATATCTCACCTTAGACCAGCTGGAAATTCACGTTTCTTGGCCCTCAAGTCAAGTTAAGCATGATTCCTAAGGAAGAACATCAAGAAAACACATGTTTTGCATGGTTTTCCTTGAAAACCGAATTGAAATGGGAGGGAGACAGCCATCTCACATTATTTCCATCCTTGATACGTTACATGGTTATGTAGAGGAAGAAGAGAGGATCATTTTGGTGAAATCGGAGTTTTGATTTGAGTTTTAGTTCAGAAGAAATCAAGCTTTGAAGATTAAGTGTTCATGAAAGTTTCTCTCTTTTCTCTCTTGTTATTTTCGGCCAAAATGATGAAATGAGACAGCCTTGGAGGTCTTGGGGGTGTAAGGTGAGTTGTGATTGGTTGGCTTGGAGGTGGATTAAAATAATATTAAAATATCTCTGGTGTACAACTACTAAAACTAGGTGTATCGGAACACTGGTAGAAACATCTCTAAAAATTATTTTCTGAGCTACTAGCATAAATGACACTAGTAACATATTTATTATGAGAATAGAACATGTATAATGAGGCCTTAGCATTGCTAAATTCATCAGAGAGTGCTGGTGTTAAGCTGGAGCAGTAAATCGTAAACCTGGTTAAACCGATTTTCTGTTTTTAACAAAAATAGACCAGGTAACCTTATAATGTCATTCAATCATTTTCTAATACTAATATAATGATAATATTATACTATTATCTCTCTCCTCTCATGAATCGAGTCCGGTTCGTCAAACAGAGACTATTTACGAAAATCAGAATCAAAACTGCCAACCGATACGGTTCAAAAACAAGGTTCTTTGCGATTGCATTATTGAGCATGCCTTAGAGGGGGTTCTAACTTAAGGATGACATAATGATAATGAGGATTGAGATGCTTGATGATATAACAGAGGTGTTCCCTTTACTGATCTTCCGGAGAAATCCGTACTTTCAAAAAAGATCTCATGTACTCGAAAATCAGGGTTGTTACATTCTACCCTCCTAAAAAAAAATTTTGCCCTCAAAATTTTAGTTACCTGAGAACATATGCGGGTAATCAGCTCTCATCTTATCTTCCAATTCCCAAGTGTGCTCTTTTTCTCCTCTTGGTTCCCATGCTACTTTGACTAAGCGAATAGTCTTGCCTCTTAGTTGCTTATCACTTCTTTCTACGATCTGAACTGGTGATGCTTGATATGTCAAATCATTTTATAACTGTAATGTTTCTGGTTGTGAAATGTGACTCTCATCGGGAACATATTTCTTAAGTTGCGAGACATAAAAAAAAACATCATGAAGGTTTGATAAATAAGGAGGAAGCGCTATTTGATAAGCTACTAGACCGACTCTTTTAAGTATTTGGAAATGTTCTATTTATCGTGGGTTAAGATTTTTAGTCTTAAGGGCTCTACCTATTCCAGTAATCGAAGTTACTTCTAGAAAGACATGGTTTCCCTCACTAAACTCTAAGGGTCTACGTCTATTATCGACATAGCTCTTTTGACAGCCTTGTGCTGTCTGATCTTCCGACGATTCTCCTTTATCTTCTCAGTAGTTTCTTACACTAAGTTTGGACCTAAGACACTAGATTCCCTATCGTCATTCCAACACAATGGTGTCCGACATCTTTTTTCGTAGAGAGCTTCGTATGGTGCCAACCGATACGGTTCAAAAACAAGGTTCTTCGCGATTGCATTATCGAGCTTGCCTCAGAGGAGGTTCTAACTTAAGGATGACATAATGATAATAAGGATTAAGATGCTTGATGATATAAGAGAGGTGTTCCCTTTACTGATCTACCGGAGAAATCCGTACTTTCAGGAAAAAGAGAAACTTTCATGAACACTTAATCTTCAAAGCTTGATTTCTTCTGAACTAAAACTCAAATCAAAACTCCGATTTCACCAAAATGATCCTCTCTTCTTCCTCTACATAACCATTTTACTTATCAAGGATGGAAATAAGGTGAGATGGCTGTCTCCCTCCCATTTCAATTCGGTTTTCAAGGAAAACCATGCAAAACATGTGTTTTCTTGATGTTCTTCCTTAGGAATCATGCTTAACTTGACTTGAGGCCCAAGAAACGTGAATTTCTAGCAAGTCTAAGGTGAGATATCTCTTCCTAACATACTGAGTGAGATTTGGTCAGTTGAGAGTTTTTGGATTTAAAGTTGTTTTTGATGTGATTTAGGAGGAAAAAGTGCTTAAGGACCACCTGAAAGTTTAACTGAATTAGGTGCAGCAAAACCAGGTAGGGTGTAACGAAATTAATCTTGATTATTTATGTTTGAGTTGTGTGAATGTTGTATGATTTGGCTGTGCTAAAAATTGGTTGCATATATGATTGAATCTTGGTGAAAATTTGGTGAAATTTTTATGAAATTTGATGAAATTCAAGCTTTAAAGTTCATGTTATTCGAGCACCTGGAAAAACGAAAACCTAAGCTTAAATTGAGGTTCAATTTGTGTTGAAATCATGTAGAAAAGATGGTGTTTTAGTGGCTGCTAATTTATTATGAATTATAGTAAAAATCGGTTGCTGAAAAGACTGAAAAACGGGTAAAAACAAAGAAAGAATTTGAAGAATTTATGAAGAACATGAAGAACACATTGAGTGTGATGAAGAACAATGAAGAACAGGCATTATATCCTTAAAAGGGCAAGGAAGTAGACGTTTTGGTGTTTGAGGGGTTATTTTGCAATTTCTGAAAGTTAGGGTGGTAAAAGTAGAAATATTAAAAGTTACGGGTGGTAAAAAGTGAATTTTTAAAGGATAAAAGTTAAAGTAGGATAATTTTCGAAAATTTAATGATAAAATAATAAATAATAATAAAATATTAAATAATAATATTTAATTAAAAATGATATTTTAATAAAAATAATAAAATAATACGGAATAAGCAGTTTTCTGTAAAAGCTTTAGAAAGACAACTTTAAGCGCAGAATCTCATAATTACCTTCATAAAACACTTAGGGAGTGGTAATAACATGTTAGTGAGGCAAAGATAAATGAAAGATAAAACGTTAAAGAAAAGATAAACACCAAAGAAAAGTCTGTAAA
The DNA here is from genome assembly GCF_000816755.2 of Arachis ipaensis. Lineage (NCBI taxonomy): Eukaryota > Viridiplantae > Streptophyta > Magnoliopsida > Fabales > Fabaceae > Arachis > Arachis ipaensis. The sequence continues at coordinate 75,052,011 of NC_029791.2, forward strand.
GTTTAATGATAGAAAAACAGACAGAGATTAGTAAATGAACTAGGAGCAACATAGTTAGTCCTTGAGTTGCGACTAGGGTTAGGTATTATATGAAAAGTTAAATTGTTTCAGTATAGACTTAATGAACCTATACTATGGTAACGTACTCTTACTTCCATCTGAAGGGGGAAGGGAGAGAGAAGGGGTAAGAACTGGAGAGTTCTTAGTAGGGTCAGGGTTATTAGTTACGTTCATTAATTCTATATTGTTTAGCAGACTATTAGCAGAATACAAAGAAGCAGTAGTTAGAAAACATAGATAAGTAGAGAAGATAGAGAAAACAGATAGCAGAACACAAACAGAAGAATACAAGAAAATAACACAAGCACAGAGAATGGAATACAAACAAGGAAAGCATACATTCATACCACAATCATAATAAAGGAAATGCGTACGAAAATTTAACTCCCTTGAGAGATCATTTGTTGCCTTAAGGCAACTCTAGAATTATTTGTTTGATGATCTGCTGCGTGAAGGCAGTCAGATAGATAGTGGTACGACCACACAACGTTTTCCAGTGCTACACAGCTATTGAGAGCTATACCTACAACTGATAACCTGGGATCACTTGCAGAGGATATTATTTCATACACGGCTGGAATGCCGTCACCTGTAAGGCAGAGTCTGCTTACAGAGGATATGACGCCTACGTCAGTTAGTGAGAACTGTACCTATGCTGACTGGAAAACCATACCCGTTTCAGCTGCATCGGGTTACGTCGGGAGCGGGTAGAAACCGACAGATGAGCTCATTACTTGCACTAGGGCTAGACATGCATCATACTTGGTTGCGCATTTACTCTGTTATGGTTGTTGTTTGAATGCATGCTTTCTTTGTTTGTATTCTATTCATTGTGTCTGTGTTTTATTTTCTTGTATTCTTTGGTTTGTGTTTTGCTTTCTATTTTCTCTGTTTTCTCTCGTTATCTACTTCTTCTGTTCACTGCTTCTCGGTATTCTACTATTTATCTGCTAAACAACACAGAATTAATGAACGTAACTAATAATCCCGGCCCTACTAAGAACTCCCCAGTTCTTACCCCCTTCTCTCCCTACCTCCCCTTCAGATGAAAACGGGCGTGATATTCTATGAAGTCGAAGACCTATACATTTACGAGGATCCAGTGTACTATGGTTACTACATTTTGAGTACGAAGCCTCGTATGAGATGTTACGCCTTATGAAACTGTCCCTTCCAACATCCTCTGTCTAGCCTGCATTTTGACCCCGATGCTCCTTATGACTTTTTCTTATCCTGGCTACACCTTGACGCACCTGGGCATCCTTTTCCTGATGGTCCCGGACACCCTATACTAGCTCAAGCTTTAAATGTGGTGGAACCTGAGCCTTTCATTCCTGTGGGAACGAGTTAGCTGGTGACTATGTACCTGTGATACCACCAAAGTGGGACTTTCCCCCTGAGCCGATCCATGACTTTCCACAGCCTGCTGAGCTGACACTACTGGACGACGGGGTAGCTCTTATTTACGCGAACAGACCTGTGCTCGCGGATGGTTTTGTACATAGTGATAGCAGTTTTTCTAGTGAATCTGAGGGTATAGCTGTAGCTACTGACGATGAAAAGGAGGAGGATCTTGAGATAGAGATAGAGCAGTATGAGGAGATGGATGAGCCTCACGACGATTCTCTGAACGGCCACGTGTAGATATAGTTTAACAGTAGGGGGAATTCTTTTGATGACACTCTAGTCTGACATTATCCATTAGTTAGTCTCTCACTTGTGTTAGTACACTCGAGAGCTAGGAGCTATATAGTGGTTAGGCTAGCCTGGACGCCAGTTTAGCGGCTTTTTGTAGAGGCCAGGCCCTGGGAGTGTCGTGTATATATTATCTACGTAGGTTGACGAGGATGTAAACTGACTTGAGCTTGTGTAAAGGCTACATGTTTTGTTATAGTGTACATGATGTATATTATCTGCTATATTTCTATATTTCTCTATGCTTGCTTTTATTGCTCTCAATGTATGCTTGTTTATTTTACATTATCATCTACAGCGAATAAAAAAAGGTTACCCGTAAAATTATTACGTTCTAACAACCCTGATTTTCGAGTACATGAGATCTTTTCTGAAAGTACGGATTTCTCTGAAAGATTAGTAAAGGGAACACCTCTGTTATATCATCAAGCATCTCAATCCTCATTATCATTATGTCATCCTTAAGTTAGAACCTCCTCTGAGGCAAGCTCGATAATGCAATCGCGAAGAACCTTGTTTTTGAACCGTATCGGTTGGCAGTTTTAATTCTGATTTTCGTAAATAGTCTCTATTTGATGAACCGGACTTGATTCATGAGAAGAGAGAGATAATAGTATAATATTATCATTATATTAGTATTAGAAAAATGCTTGAATGACATTATAAGGTTACCTGGTCTGTTTTTGTTAAAAACAGAAAATCGGTTTAACTGGATTTACGATTTACTGGCACACTTTCTGCATTGCTCCCACGCAACTTGCTGCCACTTTTTTTTATGCAATATGTTGATGCAAATGCAGACTATATGCAGAGATCATGAGAAGAGTCACTAATTAAAACTAAGAAGAGAGAAAAGAATGATCATACCATGGTGGGTTGTCTCCCACCCAGCACTTTACTTTTATGTCCTTAAGTTGGACGGTCTTCAGGCTCATTCTGCTTCTGTTGGTGGGTCTTCCAAGAGGAAGACCTCTAGCTCTTTGTGTTCCTTCATCTTCTCACCAGGATAAAGCTTTAACTGATGTCCATTGACCTTGATGAATTTGGAGCTAGAAGGATGACACAGGTGAAAGACTCCGTATGGCTCTGCCTTTTCTACTCTGTAGGGACCTTCCCATCTTGATATCAGGTTGCCTGGCATGAGCCTCAGTCTGGATTTATAAAGGAGAACTAACTCCCCAGGTCTGAACTCTCTCCCTTTTATGTGCCTGTCATGCACAACCTTCATCTTCTCTTTGTATCGCCTGGAGTTGTCATATGCTTCTAGGCGAAGGTTCTCTAATTTTGCTAGTTGCAGCTTCCTTTCAGCGCCAGCTTCCTCAAATCCCATGTTGCACTCCCTCACAGCCCAGAAAGCCTTGTGTCCTATCTCTACTGGAAGGTGGCAAGCCTTTCCATACACTAAGCGGAAGGGGAACATCCCAATGGGTGTCGTGTACGCTGTAGGAATTGCTTCCACCCATTTAGAAACATAATCTACAACTAACAGTATATAAAGGTAACCACTAGAGTTTGGAAGTGGACCCATGAAGTCAATGCCCCAAACATCAAAAATTTCACAGAATAGCATAATCTGTTGGGGCATCTCATCCCTCTTGGATATATTACCAAACCTTTGGCATGGAGAACAAGATTTACAAAAGGCAGCAGCATCTTTAAAAAGAGTAGGCCACCAGAATCCACAGTCTAAAATTTTTCTAGCCGTTCTTTGAGGGCCAAAATGTCCTCCACTCTCAGAAGAGTGGCTGGCCTCTAAAATGGACTGGAATTCTGATTGAGGCACACACCTTCTAATTATCTGGTCAGCACCATACCTCCATAAATATGGGTCATCCCATATATAATATTTGGACTCGCTTTTCAGCTTATCTCTTTGATGCTTAGTAAAATTACGAGGGAAAGTATGTCTAACTAGATAATTAGCTACAGGTGCATACCAAGGAACTACTTCAGATACTGCATGCAAGCTATCAAATGGAAAAGCATCATTAATAGGAGTGGAGTCAGTCTTAATGTGCTCAAGGCGACTCAAGTGGTCTGCCACTAAATTCTGGTTACCACTCCTATCCTTAATTTCTAAATCAAATTCTTGCAGTAACAGTATCCAATGTATCAACCCTGGTTTAGACTCTTTTTTAGCTAATAAATATTTTAGAGCTACATGGTTTGAGTACACTACCACCTTAGTACCAAGTAAATAGGCTCAGAATTTATCCAGAGCAAAAACAATAGCCAGAAGCTCTTTTTCAGTGGTTGTGTAATTAGACTGAGCAGCATCTAAGGTCTTAGAAGCATAAGCAATTATGAAAGGATCCTTACCTTCGCGCTGAGCCAGTGCCGCTCCTACTGCATGGTTGGATGCATCACACATAATCTCAAAAGGTTGGCTCCAGTCTGATCCTTTCACAATCGGAGCTTGAGTCAAGGCAATTTTTAGCTTATCAAATGCTTGCATGCAATCCTCACTGAACTCGAACTCAACATGTTTCTGGAGCTGTCTGGATAAAGTCAATGCTACCTTACTAAAATCCTTGATAAATCTCCGGTAAAAACCTGTATGACCAAGGAACGAATGGACTTCCCTCACGGAGGAGGGGTAAGATAAACTAGAAATGACATCTACCGTTGCTGGATCTATAGAAATACCAGTATTAGAGACAACATGTCCTAGAAAAATCCCTTGTTTTACCATAAAATGACATTTTTTGAAATTCAATACAAGGTTTGAACTAACACACTTGTCTAATACTCTAGCAAAACTATCCAAGCAAAGGTTAAAGCAATCACCATATACGCTAAAATCATTCATAAAAACTTCCATACAGTTTTCAATAAGATCTGAAAAGATACTCATCATGCATCTTTGTAAAGTAGCCGGTGCATTACATAAGCCAAAAGGCATCCTCCTATATGCATACGTTCCAAAGAGACATGTAAAAGTAGTCTTTTCCTGATCTTCAGAAGTTATATGAATTTGAAAATAGCTTATATAACCATCTAAAAAGCGGTAATGGGATTTACCTGACTGGCGATCAAGCATCTGATCAATAAATGGCAAGGGGTAATGATCCTTGCGAGTAGCTTGGTTGAGACGCTTGTAATCAATGCAAACTCTCCATGAATTCTGCACTCTAGTTGTCAGGAGCTCTCCATGCTCATTCTTTATTGTTGTGACTCCAGACTTCTTGGGCACCACTTGTACTGGACTGACGCATTCGCTGTCTGAGATGGGATAAATGATATATGCTTCTAGTAGCCTGATCACTTCTTTCTTGACAACTTCTAAGATGGTGGGATTCAATCTTCTTTGGGGTTGATGGACAGGCCTTGATCCCTCTTCTAAGAATATTCTGTGCTCACAAACATGAGGGCTGATGCCTACTATATCCGCCAAGCTCCACCCAATTACTTTCTTGTGTCTTCTCAACACACTGAGCAGCTGTTCCTCCTATTGGAAAGTAAGTTCCTTTGCAATGATAACTGGGAGCTTCTGATTATCCTCAAGGTAGGCATACTTGAGGTGGGGTAGAAGGGGCTTTAACTCTAATATCTGCTCATGGCTGGCTCTAGATCATCTGGAGCTAGTGATAATGGCAAAGAGACCTCATTGTGTTCAGAGGGTGTCCCCACACTTGGACCTTGCTCCATGTGCCTCTTTTCTACTTCTTCTTGGTGAACTGCAGCTACAGTTTCATCAATGATATCACACTGGAAGATTGAATGATCTTCCGGAGGGTGCTTCATAGCTTCATTCAATTCAAATTGAAAGTCAATGCTCTGCCATCTATCTCAAAGGAGTAAGTTCCTGAGAAGGCATCCAGCTTGAACTTTGAAGTCTTCAGGAATGGCCTTCCAAGCATGATTGATGATGGTCTTCCTGAGTCATTAGGGGGCATTTCCAAGATATAGAAGTCAATGGGAAATGTGAGCCCCTCAATGCTTACCAGCACGTCTTCAGCAATTCCAACCACTGTGATGATGCTTTTATCTGCTAAAACAAAACGAGCTGTCGACCTTTTTAAGGGAGAGAGCCTCAAAGCATCATATATAGACAATGGCATAATACTCACGTACGCTCCTAAATCACACATGTAGTCATAAAATATTACACCCCCAATAGTACAGTTAACCATGCATGGACTTGGATCACTACATTTTTCAGGTATACCTCCCATTAAAGTAGATATAGAACTACCTAAAGGAATTGTTTCTAATTCATTAATTTTATCTTTATGTATGCATAAATCTTTCAGAAACTTTGCATATTTAGGTACTTATTGAATAACATCAAAAAGGGGAACATTTACCTCAACCTTTTTGAAGATTTCTATCGTTTTGGGATCAAGTTCCGTCTGCTTCCTGGACTTCCTTGCAAGGTGTGGAAATGGAACAGGAATGGCGCCACTTGCATCTTCTGCGTCCTTTGGTGCTCCATTCCTTGGCTGAGCTACTTCTTCTTTAACCATATCATGTACTTCCTCTTCCTCTTCAACATCTTCCACTGCAACTATGCCTTCAACTGGGGCGTGTTCTTGTGGGCTTGGCTCCGCTTGATTCCTCTCTTGCAGTGTGGTTCCGGACCTTAAAATGATGGCATTGATGCTACCCTTGGGGTTGGGTAAGGGTTGAGAAGGGATCCCACCGAAGGTTGAAGGCTAATTATTGGAAGTAGTCATTGATCCAATCTGTGAGGCAAGAGCTTGTACAACAAAGGTCAGACCATTCAAGGTGCAGCTAAGTGTGTTTTCCATGGCCTTTTGTCTTTGCTCAATAGACTGAAGCACTTCGTCATGAGAAGAATAAGGGTAAGTAATCTGAGGGGCCTGCTGTTGGTTGTTCTGAGGTACTTGGGACTGCCTTAAGTGAGGTGCTTGGTAGGGCTGGTTTTGGTTCTGCTGTCTGTTGTTGTTATTCCACCTCTGATTTCCATTGTTGTCTCTGCCTCCTCTGTTGTAGTTGTCCCTCCAACCTTGGTTGGAATTATCCCTCCATCTCTGGTTGGAATGGTCTCTCCATCCAGGGTTCGAGTTGTCTTGCCAACCTTGGTTATGGTTTCCACCTTAGTTGTAATTGCCGCCTTGTTGATTGTACCCTTGATTTGGGCGGTCATAGAAATTGTGAGTAGCTTCCAAGGTGTTGTCTTATTGTTGGAGATGCGGACACTCATCAGTGTAGTGAGCATAATCAGCACATATTCTGCATACTCTCTAAAGAACTAACTGTTGACTTTGTTGTGGTGGAGGAGGCTGAGGTTGTTGTTGATTTAGCTGCATCTGTTTTAGTAGGTTGGTCATCTCACACATAGCCTGTGTGAAAGCAGTAGTCTCACTACTAGAGGAAACCTCTGCAACAGCCTTGGGGTGGTTGTTCCTGTGCCTATGATTCCGAGTGGACTCAGCTAGGTCGCTGATCAGTTGCCACACTTCATCTGCAGTCTTGTACTTTTTCTGGGAACCATTACTTGCACCATCTAATGTAGTCTTATCCCGAGGCTTCATGCCTTGAGTGAAGTAGTAGATCAATACCAACTTGTCAATCATGTGATAGGGACATGCATCTAGAAGATTCCTGAAGCACTCCTAATACTCATAAAGAGTCTCTGATTCACCTTGAATAATGCAGGAGATCTCTTTCTTCAATCTATCTGTAACTTCAGCTGGAAAGTATTTTTCCAAGAATTCTCTCTTGAGCGTATCCCAATTGGTGACAGTTGCTTCAGGTTGGGAGTAGTACCACTCCCTCACCTTTCCCTAAAGGGAAAACAGGAAGGCGGTTAGCATAATAGAAGTTTTATTTGCACCATGACGCCTAACAGTAGAACAGGCTGTCTGAAAATCCTGAGGTGCTTGATGGGCTCCTGAGTAGGTAAGCCATGAAACTTAGGCATCAAGTTCATTAGTGCAGTCTTCAGTTCAAAATCTGCAGTTAGATTTGGATGACGCACTTGATACGGTTGTAGTGTAAAATCTGGGGCTCCTGCCTCCTAGAGAGTAATCCTCCTGGGTGCTGCCATGTTATCTGCACGTACTTCCACAGAATCAGTAGTAGAAGAGCTTATTTCTCCCTCAGATGGCGGTTCAGATTCACCTTTAGAAGAGACTGGTGAATTGATATGGAAATACGTTGCGAGTATTGTTCTTAACCAGCAAAAATCTGCTCATCAATTTAGAAAGGTTGTCACAAAATTAGAATAAAAATACTGTGAGTAAGAATCTCAGGTCGTCTCCCAACGAGTTGACAAAAGGGTGCTATCTTATTAATCGGGGGTTTTTCGAGAAATTTTGAGATTTGAATGACAGAAAATAATTAATTGTAAATTAACGCAATGAAAATTAAAAGAGATTTGTATATTCAAATAAAAAGCCTTGACTGGGGGAATGATTAATTGGAAGTTCTATCCTTGTTGGAATTCTCTTATGTGTAGTATCAAAGGTTGTTGTTTTCACTTAGTTAACCCTTACTAAATAAAGGAAGGTCAAGTGATTGAGCTAACTCTTATTAACAAATCCTAATCCTCTCCCTTGGGAAGGTCTAGCGTTAGTAAATAGAGAAGTAGCCAACAACTTCCAATTTAACTAATCACTTGAGCATTCCAACTCAAGTGTCTCCATTTAATCAACCCCCAAGTCAAGTTGGGAGTCTACTCCATTGACATGAAAATTACTTGCACAGAATTAAAAAGGGAATAAAAGAAAGACATGATTAACAATAACTGTAATTTAATTAAAAGTAAAAGTAATCCTTTGCATTAATAAATTCTAAAAATAATCCAATTGTAACTCTAAACAAGAATTAAGAATATGGAAGAGTAAGGGAATAAGGAAACAAACTAGAATAGTAACTTCAATGGAGGTGATGACTCTTCTCAATATCCAAAAGTAAAAGCATAAAACTAGAAATCTATGAATGTAAAGAAAACCTAGAGGAAGAGTAATTTTCTCTCTAGATTCAGATCTAAAAATCTAAAACTATGCTAATGAGAATGTGTGTTGAGTTTCTGCATGTTCCCTGGCACTAGTCTGTGTTTCTGGGCCAGAAACTTGGTCAAAACTCGGCCCAAAATTGCCCCCAGTATTTTCTGTTATTTCTGCAAATCGTGCATGTCACGCGTACGCGTCAGTCACGCGTACGTGTCATTCACATGCACGCGTCGTCTTGCAGAGCTCCAATCCATGCGTACGCGTCAGGTACGTGCACGCGTCACTGTGAAAATCTCCAAATCACGCACACGCGTGAGCCATGCGTGCGCGTCGATGCTCGCTGGTTGTCTCCTTTATTTCTTGTGCTCCTTCCATTTTTTGCAAGCTTCCTCTCCATCCTCTAAGCAATTCCTACCCCATAAAGGCTGAAAGCACTGGACACACAGATCATGGCATCGAATGGTATAAAGAAGGATTTAAAATACACAAATTAAAGGCTTAGGAAGCAAGTTTTCAACGATAGAACAAAACTAGGAAGGAATTGTAAAACCGTGCAATATATATGAATAAGTGGGCAAAGACTTGATGAAACCACTCAATTGAACACAAGATAAACCATAAAATAGTGGTTTATCAGCTATGTCAAGGTTCCCGATGTATGTCGGAGGCTTGAGATATTTTCTGGATGGGACGACATCGCTGTCCATCGGAATAAGTTCTTTCCGATCCTTTGCCTCCCGCGAAAAACCGGCCGCAACAATTAACTTGGTTACCAAGGCGGGGAAGGGTAGATTTCCCCTAGCATGGACACATCCCATGGCTTGTCGGATGAGAAGGGGGACATTGACCGGTTTCTCGGTAAGTATACACCAAACCAACAAGGCGAGCTCCGCAGTGATAGATGACCCATGGGTGTTTGGTAGCACATAATGGGATAAAATTTGGGCCCACGCTTGAGCTTCCACAGTGAGGTAACGTGCGTCAATACCCTTGGGCCGGGATCTCATTCTCCTTTGAATCCAAAAAGCTTTTGAGTGGGCAATTACCCGGAGAACGGCATGTCACTTAGCTTGTGATGCAAGAGTGGTATTAGCATGCAAGGAAGAGTATGAGAGGCATGTACCCAAGCATCAATAACAAGAAGCAAGTCATAGGGGGTGAGGATGTGAAATAAGAAGCATGAAGAATAATAGGCTCAATGCACATAGGAGTGAGCAAGTGAGTGAGAAAGGACACTAAGTGGAAAGCATTAAGTCAAAGTTACAACAAAACTCATATGTGCCTTTCAAGAAACACTTGGTGTGCAACCCTTAAACAACAAATAGATTGGAAGAAATGAGACAATGTAGCATCGCACAAGGAAATACCCATCATTGTAGGGCACCACATATTGTAAAGAGATCAAATAAAACAAAGGGATCCACCAACGCCATAGAAATCTCCACTCCCAACACCCATGAGAAATGGAAAAATAAAAGAGGAGAAAGCAAACAAGCAAGTAAACATGAATGAAGCTAACTAAATAGAAGAATAAAGAAATACAGCTAAAGAAAGAAGAAGGAGGAGGCAAAACAAAGAAAAAGACAAGATGAGAGTACCTTGTGAGGGAGGAGAAGGTAATGGAGAATGTAAGTGAAAAAAGAGAGGAAGAGAATTGGGGGAAGAGAGGGAGGGACCCACTGGAAGTGGTGGTCGCCAGTGATTCGTGCCGTCGGTGAAAGGGGCGGAGAGAGGATGGTAGTGGTGGTTGAAGGGGTAGGTAAAGTGGGACTAGAAGAAGAAGATGGAAATAAAAAAAGAGGGGTAGATGGATTTGAAAAGAGGCGCGCTGCAGGTAAGTTGCGTCGCGAGATCGATGAGCGCGCGCCCTCCATGCGTATGTGTAGATGGGCATGAAGGCAGTAGGGACTGATGTGCGGAAAATGATCCGACACAAAACTCACCGGCAAGTGAACTGGGTCGCATCAAGTAATAATAACTCACGGGAGTGAGGTCGATCCCACAGGGATTGAAGGATTGAGCAATTTTAGTTTAGTGGTTGATTTAGTCAAGCGAATCATGATTTGGTTGAGAGATTTGTGATTAACAAAATTGGAAAAGCTCTCTAAAAACTTAAATCCTATGCTATTTATACACTTTCTTCAAATGGTCTTCAAGCCTTCAATTGGGCCTTTACTCTTGATGGAATTGGGTTGATTGCTGTTGGAGTTTGGAGAAGAACCGAAGTGAACCGGGTTTGGAATCATGTAAGCTTGAGTAAAAGTTTGAGTAAAAGTTTGAGGCAAACTTTTACTCAAACTTTCTTTCTTTTGTTTTGTTTGCTGCTTCTTGGATCAATAAATTTTTGAGAATCTCCACAATACTTCTTTGAACTTCATGTCCTGCCTATGAGCTCCCATGCAAGTTTTCACAAGCATGCAACCTCAATACATAATAATACAACTAGAACCGCCACTTCTCCTAATCTTTTGCTTGCCTCAAAATTGTTTAATTCCTCAATCCTTCTTTTCAAAGAACTTTCATGTGATGCATTTTTTGAATATTGAGTGCAAACAAGTTTTGAAGAAAAAAATGTTGTGAATGATCAAGCATCTTGCTTATTGAATTATAGAGAACTATACTATGCAGACAGGCAGGGGTATTATATCACTTTCAATCATAGTAGTGTTTGATGTAAAACAATCACTTAACAATACAACCTTTTGGAGTTCGCTTGCTTTCCTTCTTCTCATCATCATTAGTGCTGGCCTTCCCGTTCATCTTTCATCTCTTTGGTTGATGATGCTTAATCTTCCCAAAATTTTGTATGGTACTCTGCAGTGATATTGAAAGTTGCTTGTTCTCCAAGCACTTGAAAGAAGAAATGGTTAGCTTGCATGATTTATTTGTGGGCTTTTGAACTTACTTTGGTGTGGGAACACCAAACTTAGTACCTTGCCAATGGTTCTCATGCATCGAATTAACCATGTGTGAAACTCTTTTTCTTTTTTTTCAAAAGCAATAAAACTGAAAACTAGGAAACAATAGAATAGTTAACTAGTTCATCCAACATGCTTGAAGCCAGCATTATGCAGAAAGTGAGAATGTGTTTTATGATGGGATTTTGGTGGAACACCAAACTTAGAATCCTTCATTCTCCCTTAGATTGTTTTGGTGTGCAACACCAAACTTAGCTTCTTGCAATATAGATAAAACTAATTAACCTTTTTATTGAAATAGATATGAAAAGATAGTTACCTCCGGTTGGGTTGCCTTCCAACAAGCACTCTTTTATTGTCACTAGCTTGACATCCTCTGTGCTTGCTCAGTTCAGATTCTGAGCTTCCTTCTCCTTGTCCCCTTGTCCTCCTAAGTGAGGCTTTGCTTTGTGATGCTCATCCTGGATGAGTGATTCTTTTCCTTTAGCCCTCTTCTCACTCATTTCTGTGATATTCTTAGCTAGTTGTTCCATTTGCCTCTCAATTCTCCCGAGTGAGGCCTCCTGGTGTTTGCTTATCATCTCTTGATGTGTCATCATTCTCTCTACTAAGATCTCCAGATTGGTGATCCTCTGAGAGTCTTGTGAGATTGGTTGGTTGTGGGGTGTTGGGGGTTGGAAGGGTGGGTAGTGTGGTGGTATGTAGTGATTATTGTTGGTATGGTGGTGTTTTTGCAGGTTTGGGAAATTGGGGTTGTTGTAGTTGAAGTCCCTTTGTTCCTGATATTGAGATTCCCTCATTCTCAGATAGGAATGTGGTTTCCATGGTGGAAATTGTGCATTCACTGTAGTAGGATGTAGGATGTAGAAAATCAATCTGTCTAGCTATTGACTCCAATTGTTGCTGAGTTTGCTGGTGTAGCTGTTTGTTTTGATTTATGACTGCCTTTATTCTTTCGTAATCCACCGCTCTTTTTGTTTCTGGGGTTAATCCTTCATAGAACGCTTGGAAACCCACTTTGTCACTTGCTTTCTTGTATCTTTCCCATGCTTTGAACAATGGTTCTTCCTCTCCTTGTATGAATGGATGTATTCCCGCTTTCGTCTTGATGTTTTGTTGGGATGAGGAGAATTTGGCTAGAAACTTGGCAACCAAATCATCCCAACTAGTGATACTTTCTTGGGGAAAAGTTTCAAGCCATTGTGCCGCTTCATCCTTCAGTGAGAAAGGAAACAGCAAGAGCTTATAGGCATCATGATTTACACTATCGAGGTTGACAACACCACAGGTCCTCAGAAAAATGGATAGGTGCTGTTTAGGATCCTCCAACGGATTTCCACCATAGGAACAATTGTTCTCGATTAGTGTAATGAGTTGCGGCTTCATGTTGTGGTGTTCTTCTTTCTCAGAAACTCCTTCTTCAATGATATCCTTCCCTCTGGGCGCTCTTCTTTCCTGTGACATATAAATCAACAATGGAACACACAGTGATACTCTTGAGAATTGAGTGTAGTCAGTTGAGACAAAACTTCAAACAGTTAATGGGTTAGTCAAAAGTTAAAGAAAAAGTGCTTGATCTAAACTACCACCTCACTTAATCATTGTCAATCTAATCAATCCCCGGCAACGGCGCCAAAAACTTGATGTGCGGAAAACGATCTGACACAAAACTCACCGGCAAGTGCACCGGGTCGCATCAAGTAATAATAACTCACGGGAGTGAGGTCGATCCCACAGGGATTGAAGGATTGAGCAATTTTAGTTTAGTGGTTGATTTAGTCAAGCGAATCATGATTTGGTTGAGAGATTTGTGATTAACAAAATTTAAATTGCACAGAAAGTAAAGGGAATGGGAAATTTGCATGAAATTAAAGAGAACTGAAATGTTAAAGTGCTAAATCTTAAAGAGCAAGAAATTAAATGGCAGAAACTTAGAACGCAAGAAATGTAAATTGCAGAATCTTAAAGTGCAAGAAATGTAAATGGCTTAACTTGTAAAGGGAATTGGGAATTGGATTTGCAGAAATTAAACAAGGAAAAGTAAAATTCAACACACAGAAGAGTAGAAGATGCCTTGGGTTGAATCGGATCTAAAACAGAAATATAAAAGAGCTTGAAAGCAGTAAACAGAGAATGTAAAATGATAATTCAGATCTCAGGACCCAAGAGACTAGATAACCAAGTCTAGATCTCAATGCCTTCCTAGATCCAACAAGAACAATTGCAAAGGAAAAGTAAATTGCAGAGAAAGTAGATGAAGAAGCAATTAACAGAAATTTAAATTCAATTATTCAGTTTCGTTTTCACTTATTCCAAAAGTTTGAGCTAAAGTTTGAGGCAAACTTTTGCTCAAACTTTTTGTCCTCTCTTCCTCCTAGCCATTCCTTCTTGCTTCAACCTTTCTCCAAGCTTTCTTCACCTATCATTAATAAACCAAACATATCAAAGCTGTGCTCAAAATCATGAGATATTCATTCTTTCATAATATGTGACAATTATGGCATAAAACCTCATGAAATTGCATTAATTCATCTATGGTTGATTAAATCAAAGGAAGCATGAAAATCTACCTAATTGGCTTGCTTGTGGCTCAAGAAAGTGCATAATTCAATTGAAAACATAAGAAAAAGGCTAGTAAAACTAGGCTAAGATGAATTGTCATCAGGGACGCGGAGGCGTCACCCACGCATACGCGTGGGCAGCAGAAGAAGATTAGACGCATGTGCGCTAGGTGCGCGCACGCATGAGAGGTAGTTGTGCTAGTGGGCTAATGTGGGCCCGAAACTCACACAACTCTCTGGTCGAAGTACCAGGAGTTTACTGCAATAGGGTCGATGCGCACGCGTGAAGTTTGCATGTGGTCGATGGATGCACATGCGTCATGTACGCTTACGCGTGAGGGGTGGTTGTGCTCCCAGCACAGTGTGGGCGCAATGTTTGTGCAACTCTCGGGAAAAGTCTACCAGTAGTACGAATTGTGCGATCGACGCGGACGCGATGGGCATGCATATTCGTCGATTTGCAAACCAGCCGAAGGACACGTCCGCGCTAGGTGCGTGCACGCATGATCATAAACATGAAGGAACACATTTTGAGCAAGAATTCAGTAGGCAAGCAAGCTAAACGGGTACAAAAACACCCTAAAACTCTATATAATACTCAAACATGCAAATCTTCATGAGTGTCACAACTAGCACAAAAAAGTCTATCGAAGCAAACTTAAAAGCTGAGCAATCACCAAATCAAGCAAGAGTTCAAGAGTATATACAAAAGGAGGAAAAGGATAGATCTCACCATGGTGGGGTGTCTCCTACCTAGCACTTTTGTTTAATGTCCTTAAGTTGGACGGTCACTAGCTCAATTCTCTTTGCCATTAGGTGCATCTTCTAAGAGGAACACCTCTATCTCCTTGTTGCTTTTCATCTTTTCACCAAGATACAGCTTTAGACGATGCCCATTAACCTTGAAAATGTTGGAGCTTGGAGGATAGTGCAAATGATAAACTCCATATGGCTCCGCTTTTTCTACTATATAAGGTACTTCCCATCTTGACCTTAGCTTCCCGGGCATCAATCTCAATCTTGAATTGTAGAGGAGGACTTGGTCACCGGCTCTAAATTCTTTTCCTCTTATGGTCTTATCATGCACGACTTTCATCCTTTCCTTGTAAAGTCTAGAGTTTTCATAAGCTTCAAGTATCAAACATTCCAATTCCACTAGTTGTAGCTTCCTCTCAATTGCGGCCCCTCCCAAACTTGAATTGTACTCTTTGACGGCCCAATATGCCTTGGGCTCTATTTCCACCGGTAAGTGGCAAGCTTTGCCATAGACCAACCGAAAGGGGCTCATGCCAATTGGCGTCTTGTACGCCGTTCGATAGGCCCATAGTGCATCGGTGAGCTTAGCACTCCAATCTTTCAAATGAGGCTTCAAAAAAAGAAGGTGAATCCTTCTATGAAGCTTGGAAAAGATACAAGTAACTGATCAAGAGGCGTCCTCCTAAGATGCTCTTAGAATGGTCTATCCTAGGAATTTTCTATGATGGTCTTTCTGAGATGTCAAAAATATCATTGGACAGCTCGGCAGGTGGATCACTCCAATTGAAGAAAACGCCTGCAGAAGCTAGAGAACTCATTGAGATGGTTGTAAAAAACCAATTCATGTACACCTTTGAGAGAAATCCTATAAATAACGGGATCCCTCAGAAGAAAGGAGTTTTTGAAGTTGATACTCTGAATGCCATACTGGCTCAGAACAAGATCTTGATCCAGCAGGTCAATATGATCTCTCAGCATTTGATTGGAAGGCAAGCTGTAGCTAGCAGCACTCAAGAAGCTTCTTCTGAAGTAGAAGCTTATGATCCTGATCAACCCACCATGGAGGAGGTGAATTACATGGGCGAATTGGTGCAGAATTTAAAGTCCACAAACTAATCGGCAACTGCACCGGGTCATACTAAGTAATACCTCAGGTGAGTGAGGGTCGATCCCATGAGGATTGATGGATCAAGCAACAATGATTGAGTGATTGGCTTAGTCAGACAAACAGAAAATGGTGTTTGGGTATCAAATTCATTAACAGTTAGTTCAAAATATCAGAAAAGCAAGCAGTAAACAAGTAGTGAATAATATATGGAGAAACAGTTAAGGCTTCAGAGATATCTATTTTTCGGATTGACTTTTCTTACTAACTATTTTAATCATGCAAGATTTAATTCATGGCAAACTATATGTGACTAAACCCTAATTCCTTACACCTTTTTAGTCTCCTATAACCTTCATCAACTGCCAATTGTTTGGTCACTTAATTCCAATTAGAGGGTGAAGCTTAATTCTAGTTTATGTGCCACATAAATCCTAATTACCCAAATATAAGAGGATTATATGTCACGAATCCCATTAAGTCCAGATAATTAGTGATTTAGGAGAATATGTTTTCAAGCTGTTGTTCAAGTAAAGAGCTTTTCCAAGTTATACAAGAACTCAATTAGAAAAAGGGTCATACTTCCGTTCCACCCAAATTCATAAGATAAAGCACGAAAATAATTCTTGAAATACAAATCAGTACATGAATTAAAATAGAAAAATAATAGTATCAATCTATACAATAGACAGAGCTCTTAACCTTAACAGTGAAGGTTTAGTTGCTCTTGCTTCAGAGAGAAAACTAGGATTTAGGTAAACTGTAAATTACGAAATGAGGTAAGAGAGAAGAGAAGAGCCCGAAGGGCTGACTCTTTTCCCTTTTTTATCTAATCCTAATTAATGTAAAAATATAATTCCTAAACTAAATAATATCTTTTCCTAATTATAAATAAAATAAAAGTTTAAATCAAAATTAATTTAATCAACCGATACGGCCTTTGGAATGAATTGGGGACCACTTGAGTTATTAAGGTCCACGTTGAACTTGGAAATTCTCATTTTTAGCGTGGATGAGGCAGTGGCTTCTTCATTGGCTTTTCTTGAGTCCACGCTGAACTTGGATTAACCTAAGTTCAGCGTGCAGTGATGCGCGCAAACTTTCTTTGGAGCTTTTGATCTGGCGCTGATGTTGGAGTTCCTCAAGTTCAGCATGGGGTTGTACGTATGAAATGAGAGAAAGGGATATACTATTATATATTGTTGGAAAGCCCTAAAAGTTAACTTTCCAATGCAACTAAAATCACATCAATTGGACCTCTGTAACTTAAGTTATTCCTATTTGAGTGCAATGAGGTCGGGGTTGACAGCATCATTCGCTTTCTTCCTTTTCTGCTACAAAACTTCGTCAAATCCATCCGAATGCTACCTGAAATAAACAAAAATTGTAAACAACTCAAAGTAGTATTCATAGTAGCTAAAATGTATTAAATGTTGATTAAACTTAGCAATTCAAGTGCAAATTCACAAGGAAAAGATAGAGAAGATGCTCACGAATCACAACACCAAACTTTAATTGTTGCTTGTCCACAAGCAACCAAAATAAGTACATGATTAAGATGTGAATTTTCATGAGAAGTGAGAGTTCAGTTATGCTCAGGTCCATTCTTAAAATGGGGTTTATTCATTGTAATTCTGAACAATTTTGCCATCTCACTATCATTTGAATCAGGGGAATGTCAATGTCATTTGGAATTGGAATCCGGATAATATTATGAATTCTCTAATTTGTTTACTTCGAATTAATCCTTTAACACAGAAAAATATTTTTCCATTCTCTTTTCTTTGTTGCTTTGCACCTTGAGCCTAGCCGTGATGTTAAATGCTTTGTCTCAAGCTTCACTTGACACAAAAACACCACAAGCACTTAATTGGGGAACTTTCTTTAAGTTCTGATTTTTCTTTCAGTTACTCCCAGACAATAGTGCCCAAGACCTTTGGCATACTCTGTTAAATGCACTTGATCTCGACTCTTAGTGCTCTGTCTCAAGGATTACTTGACACAATTACACCACAGGCATATGGGTAGGAAAACAACTATTTGAGCTTTTAATCATATTTGACCTTTCTAGCCATTGATGCTCAGAGCCTTGGACCTTACTTTTCTTTTTGCTGTTTCTTTTGCTTCAAGGATTAAGCTTTTGTTTAATTCAGAGGATTCATAATAGTTCTCTAAATTTCTGTTCCTCATACATCAATATCCTTTGATTCAAATTCAAATATGTACTGTTCAAATCATGCATTCAAAATCACAGATAACACCACCACATTTAAGTAAATAAGACTAATCTTTAATATAAACTCAATTTATCATGCAATACATCACTTCTTTTCCTTATTTTTTTTCTTTGGATTCAAGCTCAGTGAGCAATACATGAGACACCCTTTCAGAATAAAAATCAAATAACAAAAGAAACAGTAAATTAAACTAGAACCTAGGAATTGAAATAATAATTGATCATGCAATAACAAAAATAGCAGAAAACAGGAATATAGCATAATAAGAATGAGAAGAACTTAACCACCTCAGTTATCCTAGTGGCCGTCTCATTCGTCAGGCTGTGATCCTCTGTGAAGAAGATTTTCCTCCCTTTGGTGCTATTAAAATAAACAGAAAAGCCAAAAGCCACAAGCGAAGCAATATAGGGCTGAGGGGTAGGGGAATATATATATGTGATCATGGTTGGAGGTCAAGGAAACGGGCTTGCTTTGGTCAAAAGGGTTGTAATGAAAGAACAAATGGGGAAAGAAAGAAAGGAAAGTGAATCAGGAAGGGATGTGGGGAAGGAATCATGTGATTGGGTATGGGATTTTTCAGAAATGGCGAGTGATATGAATCATAATTAGATGTTGGCGCCGAACTTGATGATAAGGACGTTCGGCGCTGTGACTCACGTATAGGAAATCTACTCCCCATGCCGAACTTGGTGCTGACCAGGTTCGGCGTCAACTTCCCTTTTTTTAACATTTTTTTTATTTTTTATTTTTTTCTCTTCTTTTTTTTCGTAGTCTCTACATGCTGAACTTGAGAGGAGCAAGTTCAGCGCCAGTGCTTTGGCTTATTTGTGCTCCTTTTATGCATTGTTCACCATGCTGAACTTGGGATTTTCCAAGTTCAGCGTGGGCCTTTCATCAAATGCATGAAATTTACGTCATTCTCCACGCTGAACTTGGAGAATTCTAAGTTCAGCGTGGACCTGGCAAAGAACAATTCGATCTTTCCACGAACATTTCTGCGCTGAACTTGCAAGGGCCAAGTTCAATGCCATACGCTTCGCACCTTGCATGTTATTACGCCGCTCTCCACACTGAACTTGGGAAATTCCAAGTTCAGCGTGGACCTTCTAGAATCAACTTCTCTTATTGTACGCATGCACGGCACCAAATCAACCTTCTTCCTGGTGAGAAAAAATTTTTCTGAGTGTTCGGTTCCTGTTCTAGAATATCTGCATGATCAAAACACACGTAAAACAAAGGAAAGAAAGTAAAAACTCAATAAAAATCAAATAAATAATGAAACTACTACTACGGAAAATAGACTAAGGATATGAAATCATTGGGTTGCCTCCCGACAAGTGCTTCTTTACCGTCACTAGCTTGACGGTCAGCTCCTCTAAGGAGGAGGATCATAAGGGCTCAGCTCTTCGCCCCTCACTGTGAACTTCTTTCCTGTGCTCCCATTGATCAACTCTATATGCTCAAAAGACATGATCTTGTTCACCGTATGAGGCAGGATTGGACATGTAGTGAATACTACCTTCATTCCTGGGGAGAAGTCTTCAGTGGGAATCTTTTTGTTTCTCCATTTCCTGGGTACTTTTTTCTTTTTGGGAACCTCCTCCTTGGTGGATGATGCATTTCCGACACCAAACTTAGGTTTGATGTCAGGAGGAATTTTATTGATTGTCACCAAAGGAGGTTTGAGCTACAAATTCTGCTGTGCATCATCAGGGGGTTCTTGAAGGTTTGGATTAATAAGCTCAGTCTGCATGCACCTCTCTTCTTCACCTGCTGGATGTATATCTTTGAAGACATGAAAGACTAATCACTCATTATGCACTCTAAGCACTAATTCACCTTCTTCCACATCAATCAGAGCTCTTCCAGTGGCTAGGAATGGCCTTCCTAGAATTATGGAGGCATTCTCATCCTTCCCCGTGTCAAGAATCACAAAAGCTGTTGGAAGGAAGAACTTACCCACTTTGACCAAGATATTCTCCACTAATCCATATGCAGGCTTTAGAGATTTGTCTGCCATTTGTAATGCTATCATTGTGGGTTGTGCCTCTTAGATTTTCAACTTCTTCATCACATATAAGGGCATTAGATTTATGCTTGCCCCCAAATCACATAGGGCTTTTCTCAAAGGTGGTGTTCTCCCAATGGTACATGGAATTTGGAAACTCCCTAGATCTGGCATCCTCCTTGGCAAGTTATTCTAAATTATGGCACTACATTCCTTAGTCAAGACCACCGTCTCATCTCCCTTTAAAGACTTCTTCTTTGACAACAACTCCTTCATGAATTTAACATAGAGAGGCATTTGCTCCAAAACCTTAGCAAAAGGAATATTGATTTGCAACTTTCTGAAGACTTCCAAGAACTTTGAAAACTGCTTGTCCTTGGTCTCCTTTTGATGTCTCTGAGGATATGGCATTTTAGGCTTGTACTCGGGAGCCTTCGGCAATGTAGGTTAAGTGTCAATAGAATCTAGGAATGGGTTTGTAACACCCTAATTAGCCTAAGCTTTACCTCGCGTCGTAAAGCAAAGGTTAACTAGAGATTACGACAATTCTAAAGCTCATACGTATGATATATAAAAAGAATAATATAATCTAATGAGCTACTAGCTTAAGGCACAAGAAACAGATAAGATACAACAAAATATAATTATATAATATCATAGGCACTAGCCTCGACTCGCAGAGTTTAAGCCGACTAGCCATATACAAGTATACAAAACCATATTGAAAACTGACAGTTTAAAAATAGCTTATACAAGTTGTTCTCTCAAATACAAGCCTCCAGGCTAAAAAAATACAAAAGTGAGAGACATAAAAACAAAATAAACCAAAAAGACTCCAACAAAAATCATGATCTTCCGCTCCAGTCACCATCCAAAATAACTCACCGAGGTGGGTTCCGACCTGCATCTGAAAAACACAACAAAGATATGGTATTAGAACCGGAGGTTCTCACTATGGTAACAGTGCCCTGTGATGTAGGATATAAGACCCCGGGATGCCAAAGGCAATCCTAAGCTCCATATCCATCACAAGATTCAAGCTTAAAGCATTCTAAAATAGATAAGCATAATAAACCAACACTAACTTAAGTAAACCAGGTAATCTATCTTAGGGGATTTCTATTCTAACCAAACATCACTGTCCCACAGCCTTCACCAACCTATCCTCCATGTGATCCCATCGCCACCGCCTTCCGAATCTCCTCAATCCCAGTAGAAAACACAGGTAATATACAATGCAAGTAAAACACAAGTAGAAGCATATAGGACAAATAATTCAGATAGCAAGTAAGCATGTTATTCAATTAGCCAAGCCATTACAAGTAAACAAGGCATACAAACAGATAGAAAATGCATATAATGAATGCCTGCCCTACTGGCTGTGATATCACATTGTCAGTTCAACTGCCAACCCAACACATCTCCATGGAGACGTCGCCCTTCGGATTTCTTATATGGGAACCCCTGAGATATAGTGCCCGGATCACTCTCCAAGTACTGGCTCCTGCTCGCCTATAGGTTGATGATTGGATTTTTGTGTGGTTTAGAGTTTCACTAATGAAGTCTCAGTGTAAAGTATAGTTTCTAAACCAACAAATAATCCTTTCATACAAAAATTTTGTTTGTCACTAAAACAAACCCCTAAAATTAATAAACCGAAGTATTGAACGTCGGGTCGTTCTCCCTAGGAATTGCAACAAAGTGTCCTTGTTATTGGTTATGAGTTATTTTTGGGGTTTTGATAAGGGACATGAAAGATAAATGGCAAGGAAATAACTAATAGTTAAAAAGGTCTTAGCAAGGGTTGGTGGTCAAAGATCTTTATCCCTATCACTAACCACAACATGAGAATTAGCAAGGATCAATCCCACTAAGTCATCCTCTAACTAGTAGTAAAGGAAAGTCAAATGAGCTATATCAATCCAAGTCTATAAGTCCTAGTTCTCCACCAATTCAATTAGTGAGATCTAGAGTTAATGGCTCCCAATCGTCAATCACTTGGACATTAGTAAATCAAGAGTTCCTAAGTTACCTTCCCAAGCCAAGAGCATAAAATTCTACTCTAAAATCCTTCCAAGCATTTCATCAAACACTTGGAAGGCACAAAATGAAAGCATAGTAAAATTTCAAGGAAAGTAAATCTACGCTACTCAATTGCAAGGAATTAAACAACAACAAATTAAATGAACAATAAAGGAACATGAAAACATAAATTGCATTAAAAGGAAAAGGAAAGAACACAATTGCATCAACATGAAAGTAGAGAATTACAAGAATTAAAATACAAAACTAGAGAGAGGAGAAGTAGAGGAAGAAGAATTGATAAAGAAAAAGTAAATCTAAGCATGAAATTAACCTAGATCTAAGAATTCCTAATCTAAATCTAACCTAATCTTAATTCTAGAGAGAAGTGAGAGCTTCTCTCTCTAGAAACTAACTAAAGCATGTTAAAACTAAAATAAAACTCACTAACTAACTAGATGCCCCATCCCTCTTCAATCCTTGGGTTAAATAGCATCAGAAATGAGTTAGATTGGGCCCAAAATGCACCAGATATCGTTGGCCACGAGTTGTATTAAATAAATCATGTATAGCATCGACATGTACGCATACAGTGCAACTATGATAAATTTTACCAGGGAACGTGAGCTGGGTTTAGTTATTTTGAGACCTAAAAAGCATGTTTTCACCCTAAACGCGATGCAACTATGATAAATTTTATATCATTTTGAAGCCCTGGATGTTATCTTTCCAACGCAACTAGAACCGCATCATTTGGACCTCTGTAGCTCAAGTTATGGTCGATTAAGTGCGAAGTGGTTCGCTTGACAGCTTTGTGATCCCTTCATTTCTTCATGAGTTCTCCATTTCTACATGCTTTTTCTTCATTCCCTTGATCCAATCCTTGCCTCCTAAATCTGAAATCACTTAACAAACATATCAAGGCATCTAATGGAATCAAGGTGAATTAAATTTAGCTATTTTGAGACCTAAAAAGCATGTTTTCACTCTTAAGCACAATTAAAGGATAATTTACAAAACCATGCTATTTCATTGAATAAATGCGGAAAAAGATGATAAAACCCTCTAAATTCAACAGAAGATAAACCATACAAATAGGGTTTATCATAGGTCCGAAGGGATGCGAGCGGGATACTCTTGTCACAGACCTCACATCTCAATGCAAGCGGGACGAACCACCGCCCTTACGCTGCCGCCACTACCTCGACAGGCGGGATCCAACCGCCGTCCCTGCCGGGCGCATAGCATCTCATAATCTCAGTAAAAATAATGTCTCAGTGGTTTTCAAAAAACATTTTCAATATACAGAGATCCATCGTCTCAATCCGAGTCCTTGACTCATCTCAACCACTGTCCATTCATAACTCATTTTCCAATGTCAAAAGTTCATCATTCCTTATCTCATATATCAATCATCCTCCACCAATTGTTAAATCATTCTCAGTACGCCAGAAACTTAGGCCTCTGTTTTCTAATTTATCATAAAACCGTGTTCTAGAAACCTTAAGTTACATCCTATGTTCTAATACTCAAAATTAAGCCCATACATCTTAAAATGGTGTTTTAGAAGCTTACAACCTCGTTGGGAAGGTAGAATAGTTGAAAACAAATAAAATTTTGAGAAACAGGACCTGCGTGGCCGCACAAGGGTCTGTGCGTGCGCACACTCCTGAGAGTTTTAAAACGCGTGCGTACGCACAGGTGTCAATTTTTAAAGGATCTGTGCACTCGCACAACCTGTGCCAGCACCCCCCAACAGACCAGCCTCCCCAACTTGTGCGTTCGCACAGGTTGAAATTTTTTCTTGGATGTGTTCGCGCACAAGCTATGCTAGCGCTGCGAGCAGAACGCACTTCCCTACTTGTGCGTGCATCAGCACAGGTCAAAATATTTGCAGGGTGTGCGTCCGCACGAGGGTGTACGCCCGCACATATCGGTAATCATGAAATTCTGCAACTTTGCAGAATTTTAGATTTTTAACACCAACTTTGAAGGATTATAAGTTCCTCTACAAAATTCCAATTTTCACAAACTTTATATCGATTTAAAGGGTTTTCAAAGATCTTTAATTATAAATAAGTTTCGATCAATTTTAAAAACCCAGGCAAAAGTTATGATCATACAAAGTTCATCAAAAATCCAATTTTACCAAACTTCATAACTTTCAAAATTTATTACCATACCCATACCAAATCACACCAAGCCATTCAAAACACCACTTTTCATCAAAAGGTACTAGTTATACCATAATACACCTACTTTACCACATTCTCTTTCTCATTTCATTATTCTCAATTCCAACCTCAACTATATAACACTTATGATCAAAATCACCATCAAACCCACCATTTCATAAATCATAACACTACAATTATCATAAGGAACCAACTCCCAATCCATACAATCATTCAACATCATCATATCATTTTAATTCATCGCAATCAACCCAACATTCATCAATTCATCAACATATAACACACCAATCATCATTTTAATTCAACCTATCTTATTGGTCACTAGCCTATGTGTCCATGAATATTATATACTACATAGAGGAAACTAAAACCATACCTTGGCCGATTCCCCTTTATGCACCAAAACTCAAATTGATAACCAAAAAGCTTTTAACCAATTTCCAAGCTTTCACTTCCACTCCAATAAACACAAATAAGTGACAACAGCTTCCAAAGCCACAATAATCAAACTATATACATATAAATCACCTCAAATCAACCTAGGGTTTCAATTAAACATAATATCACAAGGGTTTAGTGGCCCTTACCTTCTCCAATAGATTTACTAGCAAGAATCCAAGGCTAAGCAAGGATTAGAGCAAACCTAAACACCAAGAATCACAATAACTCATTTAATCAAAAACCCTATATACCTAAAATTTTGAGGAGAGAAACTGAGAGGGATTCGAGCTTTTCTTACCAGTTTCCTATATGGGTTTTGTAGAGCTCTTCAAAAGAAATGCGTAACCACTGATGGCACGCCAATCAGAGCACCGTAGCTCAAGATATTAGCTAGAGAAGAAGGAGGTGAATAGTATTTCCTCTTCCTCTCCTCCCCTTTTTCTTTTCAGCATGAGTGTTGTGTTTATGTGCATGTGTGCTGGAGTGGGTTCATTAATGAACCTTTTATATGTTGGGCTTGGGCCCAACTTGGGCCCTGTCCAACCGATTAGCGTTTTTTGCCCGTTTGGCCTAACTTCGGGCCAAACCTTTAAAATTAACGCCCGGTTTTACATTTCTAATATTTTTCTAAGGTTTTCACCGGTTTTCACTTTTTCTCATGCGGTACCAGGCAGACTTGAACCAGTTCAACCGGTTCAACTGTCGGTTCACAGTTTTTCATAGAAAGCACATTTTCTGACTCAGAAAAACCTACTGAGTCTGAAAATCACCTTTAAATCCTTAAATTCTCTCTCTAACTTTTTGAATTCTAATTTGGGTAATTAATCACTTAATTAACTGGTTGATTAGTTGTGGTTCTTATAGGGATTGTCCACACGCTTTGGAGGGACATGCTCTACTTCTTCCTTCTTCTCCTCTACAGCTTCTTTTTCAAATGGCTCCTCATTAACTTGTGCTTCCGTACTTGCCACTTGTCCTCTTATCAAGGTAATAGCCTTGCATTCCTCTCTTGGATTTGGAATTGTGTTACCAGGAAGGCTATTTGTGGTCCTCTGATCAATTTCATTAACTTTTGTGGCTAATTGACCCATCTGAATGTCCAAGTTCTTGATTGATGCTCTGCTTTCCTGTCTAAAACTTTCCAATATTGCTTCCAAATTATTGTTCTGCTGGGGCTGAGAAATTGCTTACTGAGATGACTGAAACTGGTGGTTATTAAAATTATTCTGTTGAAAACTACCCTGAGAATTATTATTAAAATTTTGTGGCCTTTGAGGTTGCTCTCTCCATTCAAAATTTGGGTAATTTCTCCACTCCTGATTGTAGGTCTTAGAATAGGGATCATTATTGGGATTTCTAGGAGCACTCCCCATGTAATTTACCTGTTTAGTAGAAGATTGAGCATAATTATAATTCTCTCCTTGCATAAAGTTGCCAGTCATGTCATAAGAGACCTCTTGAGGTGCATTCTGAGTGTTGACAGCTGAAACTTGAATTCCACTCAACCGTTGAGTAATCAGATTTATTTGTTTAAACAAAAGCTTGTTCTGAGCAGGAAGAGCTTCAACAGCTTCCACTTCTAAAATGCCTCTCTTCTCAGTAGTCTTCTCTGGTGTCTTCTTCATGTACAAAGAACCACCTGCAGAATTATCTAAGCGCATCTTGGACATTTCACATAAGCCCTCATAAAAGATATCCAGCTAAGTCCATCTAGAGAACATGTCCGGAGGGCATTGCCTAGTCTGAAACTTGAATCTCTCCCAAGCTTCGTAAAGTATGAACTTCCACCCTTAGCTTAGTCAGCTTTTGAGGTGGGAAAAATTTAGTCAGAAATCTGGTGACAACCTTATCCCAAGTATCCAGACTATCCTTGGGTTGAGAATCTAACCACAGATTTGCTCTATCCCTCACAGCAAATAGGAAGAGCATGAGTTTGTACACCTCAGGATTCACTCCATTTGTCTTCACAGTATCACAAATCTACAGAAATTCAGAACTAAACTGATTTGGGTCTTCCTGAGGGAGTCCATGATACTGACAATTTTGTTGCACAAAAATAACTAGCTGTGACTTCAGTTCAAAATTATTTGCTGATATTGGAGGCACCACAATACTTTTGCCATAAAGGTCTGCATTAGGAGTAGTGTGAGAGCCAAGCACTTTTCTGGGTTGCTCATTCCCAACTAAATTTGCCACATTGGCATTAACAGCATTATTATGATCCATAGTGGACTCTGTAGCCTTGTAAAGTCTTGCTTGTTAAAAACGCCGCCTCAAAGTCCTTTCAGATTCAGGATCAAAGTTTAAAAGAGGTTCCTTGTCTCTGTTCCTGCTCATAAACAAACAAAAAATAAGAAAAGATGGGAATCTCTACATCAGAGTGCAGAGAATTCCCAGTGAGGTAACCTGTGTAAAAGAAATAAAATAAAACAACTAAATAATTAAAGCCATAAAATTTCGAAAATTATAAAAAAAATAAACAGGAAAATTAAAATAAAAATAACTAGGGGACACCAAACTTAATTTCAGAAATTAAAGAAAAATATATGATAAAATTTCTCTCTTTTTTTTTTGAAAATTAAAGACAAAAACAAAACAAGACTAATAGAATATAGAAAAAATAATCGAAGGAAACAAAAACAAAAATAAATGAAAATGAAAATAAAAAAGAAAATATAATAAAAATAAAAAAAATAGATGAAAGTAAAAAAAACAAAAGTAAAAAGGAAGTAAAAAAAAAAGAAGAAAACAGGGGCAGGGGGTGGGAAACGAAAGGAAGAAAAATTAAAGGAAAAGAAAACAAAAAATGAGAATTAAAAATTAATAATACGAAAATAAAACTAATTAAAAGAAAAATGATCTAATCTAAGCAATCAAACAATGAGTAGTTGTCAATCACAATCAATCCCCAGCAACGACGCCAAAAACATGTTGCGGAATTTAAAGTCCACAAACTAACCGGCAAGTGCACCAAGTCTTAGCAAGTAATACCTCAGGTGAGTGAGGGTCGATCCCATGAGGATTGATGGATCAAGCAACAATGATTGAGTGATTGGCTTAGTCAGACAAACAGAAAATGGTGTTTGGGTATCAAATTCATTAACAGTAAATTTAGAATATCAGAAAAGCAAGGAGTAAACAAGTAGTGAATAAACCCTAATTCCTTAAACATTTTTAGTCTCCTCTAACCTTCATCAACTGCCAATTTCTTGGTCACTTAATTCCAATTAGAGGGTGAAGCTTAACTCTAGTTTATGTGCCACAGAAATCCTAATTACCCAAATATAAGAGGATTATATGTCACGTATTCCATTAAGTCCAGATAATTAGTGATTTAGGACAATATGTTTTCAAGCTGTTGTTCAAGTAAAGAGCTTTTCCAAGTTATACAAGAACTCAATTAGGAAAAGGGTCATACTTCTGTTCCACCCAAATTCATAAAATAAAGAACGAAAACAATTCTTGAAATATAAATCAGTACATGAATTAAAATAGAAAAATAATAGTATCAATCCATTCAATAAACAGAGCTCCTAACCTTAACAGTCGAGGCTTAGTTGTTCATGGTTCAGAGAGAAAACTAGGATTCAGGTAAACTACAAATTGCGGAATGAGGTAAGAGAGAAGAAAAGAGACCGAAGGGCTGATTCTTTTTCCCTTTATATCTAATCCTAATTAATGTAAAAATATAATTCCTAAACTAAATAATATCTTTTCCTAATTATAAATAAAACAAAAGTTTAAATCAAAATTAATTTAATCAATCCATGCGGCCTTTGGAATGAATTGGGGACCACTTGAGTTATTAATGTCCATGCTGAACTTGAAAATTCTCAAGTTCAGCGTGGATAAGGCAGTGGCTTCTTCATTGGCTTTTCTTAAGTCCACGCTGAACATGGATTAACCTAAGTTTAGCGTGGGGTGATGTGCGCAAACTTTCTTTGGAGCTTTTGATCTAGCGATGAACTTAGAGTTCCTCAAGTTCAGTGTGGGAGTGTATGTATGAAATGGAAAAAAAGGGTATACTATTATATTTTGTTGGAAAGTTCTGGAAGTTAGCTTTCCAATGCCGTTAGAATCACGTCAATTGGACCTCTATAACTTAAGTTATTCCTATTTGAGTGCAAGGAGGTTGGGTTTGAAAACATGATTCGCTTTCTTCCTTTTCTGCTAGAAAACTCCATCAAATCCATCTGAATGCTACCTGAGATAAACAGAAATTGCAAACAACTCAAAGTAGCATTCATAGTGGCTAAAATGTATTAAATTTTGATTAAACTTAGCAATTCAAGTGTAAATTCACAAGGAATAGATGGAGAAGATGCAAATGCATCAAGAACCCTATAGAAACACCTACGATCCTTCATGGGGGAATCATCCTAACCTCTCATGGAAGGATCAATAAAAACCTCAGCAAGGTTTTAGTAACAATCAAGGTAGAAGGAACCAAAATAGGTTCAACAACAGGCCACCATTCCCATCTTCTCAAGGGAATGTGGAAACTCCTAAGCAGAGCCTTTCTGAGTTAGGCTTTCTAGTCTCCAGCCTCTCTAAGACCACTCATAGTTTCATAACTGAAACAAGGTCCTCTATCAGAAATTTGTAGGTATAGATTGGTTAACTGAGCAAGAGAATCCCTGAGATTTCCTCCTGACTCTCTTCCAAGTAACACTGAAGTGAACCCAATAGAAGAGTGCAAGGCCATTACCACTGAGGCAGAGGCCGAATTTGCAGAGACTGGGATGGCAATGAATGCCAGTGAAGAGCATATCACTGGGTGTTCAACTCCGAAACTGGCTAAGAGCCTGGCGCTGAATGCCAGTGAGGAAGCCCTCACTGAGCATTCAATGGCCAAACAAACAGGGAAGCTGGCGTTGAACGCCAGCCAGAACATCCTTGCTGGGTGTTCAATGCCCAAAATGGTAAGGAAACTGGCGTTTAACGCTAGAAAGGGTATACAACATGGGCGTTCAATGCCCAAAGGGCCATCAGAGCTGGCGTTGAATGCAAGTAAAGGCACACCCTCTGAGTACTCAACACCCAGTCAAGAAATTCCTATCCAATAACTAAAGAAAGCCAAGCCTCATATAGAGACCATAGAGGTTCCTTTGCATGCACTTCTGCAATGCATGAGTTCTGATGAACACCCATCCTCTGATGAGGATGAAGACACTAGGGAAGAGCAAGTTGCTCGGTACCTAGGAGTTCTCATGAAGTTGAATGCCATGCTATTTAGTACAAAGCCTTTGGAGGAAGAACCTCCACTGATTACCAAAGAGCTAAATGCTTTGGTTCAGTAGAAGCTACCTCAGAAGCTTCCAGATCCTAGACACTTTCTGATTCCTTGCACCATAGGCACTATGACCTTTAAGAAGGCTCTGTGTTACCTAAGGTTAAGTATAAACCTCATGCTACACTCTGTAATAGAGAAGCTAGGAATCTTTGAGGTACAAGCTACAAACATCTCACTAGAGATGGCAGACAAGTCAATGAGGAAGCCGTATGGCTTAGTAGAGGATGTCTTGGTAAAGGTTGAAGACTACTACATCCCTGAAAACTTCATAGTCTTGGACATAGGAGAGGATGAGGATAATTCTATCATCCTCGAAAGACCTTTCCGAGCCACTGCAAATGCCATGATTAATGTGGCAAAGGGAGAAATGGTTTTCCAATTAGGAGAGGACTACATCTTGTTCAAGATGTCCAATCCCAATTCTCCCTCTGATAAGCAAAAGACAATGGTACAACACCTGGTGTTCCAATAATCTATTTCAGTGTAGAGCTTTACTAAGCTCCCAAACATCAATTCTAAGTTTGCTATTGGGCAGCCATTAACAAGCACTGAGAACAAAGGTATTAGAAAGAAAGTACCTAAAGGCTGGAGGGATAAGAAAGTCCCCACTGAAGGCCTCTCACCTGGCATGAGAGTTGTCTTTACCAAGAAGCCAGTCATACCCTATACAGTGAGTCGTGTGCTGTCTCTAGAGCATGTGGAGCTCATTCATGAAAAGACAGGAAGAAAGTTCACTATAAGGGGTGAAATTCTGAGCTGATATCAACCTCCGTAAGGACCTAACCATCAAGCTAATGACGTTAAAGAAACGCTTGTTAGGAGGCAACCAAACCTTAATTAATTATTTTTATTTTTATTTTACTTAATTTTATTTTTCTTTAACTTATTTATTTAGGTTCATGATCATGTGCAGCAGTTAGAACAGTGACAGAAAAAAATTCAGCAGTGAAAATAGAACACTCTGCATGGAGTGTTGCTGGCGTTGAATGCCAGCCAGGGAGCAGACCTTGGGCATTCAACACTAATACAGAGAGCAGGGATTCTAAATTTCCTAGCCTCTCAGGACCAGTGGGTCCCACAACATCTTTACCTACCCCACTTCTTCCTTCTTTCTTTCACACTTTCCCATATACACTTCCCTATGAACCCTAGCCCAATCATATCCATATCACTTCCTACTTCAAAATCAAATTTCCCTCCCATTTGCCCCACCCATGATCGAACCCAACCCTAGTCCACTCCTATAAATACCCCTCATTCTAATACGTCATACACACACCTCTCATGCACATCAAAACCCTCCTTGGCCAAATTGCCTTATCCCTCCTTCTCCTTCTATTTTTTTCTTCTTCTACTCTATTATTCTCTTTTCTTTATTGTTGCTCGAGGACAAGCAAAGCTTTTAAGTGTGGTATGGGAAAAGCGTTGCTTTTTTCTTTCCATTACCACTTACGGCATCCAAGGTTGGAGAATTCTCTAGAAAGAGGAAAGGAAAGGCAGTAGCCACCACCTCGAAATCTCGGGAGATTGAGAGATTCATCACTAATGCCCAGCAAGACCACTTCTATGAAGTAGTGGCAGAAAAAAAAGTGATCCTTGAGGTCCCTTTCAGGCTCAAGAAGAATGAGTATCTGGAAATCCGAAGAGAGATTCGGAGAAGAGGTTGGGAAGTCCTAACCAACCCCATCCAAGAGGTTGGGATCTTAATGGTGCAAGAGTTCTATGCTAATGCATGGGATACAAAAAATCATGACATTTGTGTGAATCCAACTCCCAAGAATTAGCGCACCATGGTCCGAGGGAGAATCTTAGATTTCAGCCTGGAAAGTGTGAGGTTGGCGTTCAACTTGCCTTTGATGCAAGGAGATCCACATCCTTACACTAGGAGAGTCAACTTTGATCAGAGACTGGATCAATTGCTCTTAGACATCTGTGTGGAAGGAGCACAGTGGAAAATGGATTCTCAAGGCAAGCCCATTCAACAAAGAAGGCTTGACCTCAAGCCCAAAGCTAGAGAATGGATGGAATTCATCCAACGCTCTATCAACCCTACTAGAAACCGATAAGAAGTGACTATTAAAAGAGCCATCATGATCCATTGCATCATGATTGGAAGTGAGGTGGAAGTACATGAGGTGATTCCTCAGGAATTGTACAAGATAGCTGAGAAGCCTTCCACCAAAGCAAGGTTGGCATTCCCACACCTCATCTGTCATCTATGCAATTTAGCTAGAATTGTCATAGAGGGAGATATCTCCGTTGAGGAAGTCAAGCCCATCACTAAAAAGAGGATGGAGCAAACTAGAGAGCATGCACATGAGCCTGTGCACCCGCCTCAACATGAGATCCCTGAGATACTGATGAGAGAATTATGGTCGGTCTAGATTTTATCAACAAATATCAGGTCATAGTATAGTCCTAGACCAACATATAACCCTATCGTCAATTTTTGATATGGTTGTCACAAAGTCAACACCAATATAAAGTAACCAAGAGTATTGGTCTCGGGTCGTCCTCAAGAGAATGGGCAAACATGTGCACCAATATTGGTTAGAATTTCGGGGTTGGGAGTCATAAACAAGAATTTAAACTACTAAACATAACATGCAAGAAATCTTAAAGGGTAAGAAACTAAACCAAAGCAATTAAAACAAGATGTAAGTAAATGTAATCTAGCAAGAGAACATGTAAAGCTATTTCTATTCTAAGACTAAGTAAACAACTAAACTAAGTATAATAAGAATCAAGCAATTGGGATTTTTGGGTTTCAAAATATGAATAATAAAAGGGACTCTTGGCTAGGCTTGGGAATTGGGGTGTCCATCCTTATCTAATAACCATATCTTGACGATTATGAGCAACCAAGCTCATTAAGTCTACTTCTATGCCTAAAGTACGTATAAAGTCTACTTCAACGCTTGAAGTACGTCAAATGGCTTGATCAATATCAACTCATAAGTCCCATCTAACTACTAATTGGCTTAGTAGTAGATTGGTGTCAATGGGTATCAATTTGACTACAAGGGTTCTCAAATCACCAAATCAATTAGACCCAATGACTCAAGTTCACCTAATACCCTTAGCCTAGGCCAAGAGTATAGAAGACTACTCCGTAATCAAAGAAAACATCTCATCAAACATATGGTATGCATTAACAAAAGACATATTCAAATTGCAAATTAATTTGAAATCACAAATACCCATTAACAATTATCAATAGAAAACAAATTAAATAACACTATCAATAATAGAAAATATCAATGCACTAATAGAAATCCAAGGTCCACAAAAAGTTCATAAAATGAGAAGAAAAAGGGAAATAACAAGGGAACACAAATTCAACATAAGATCTAAACAAAATTATAACTAGAGAACTCAAATTAAGTAATTGAAACTAAAATTAACAAGACCTAATTCAGAATTTCAACAAAGGAAGATAAAAAACAAACTAAATATAGAGAGATATAAGAGTTTCTCTATCTAGAAAACAAAAATAAAAAACTAGCTAACATTATGTGTATTCTGTGAATGATTGAGTCCCCCCTTCCTCCATCAATTCCTGGGTCTTTTCCATACAGAATCAAGTTGGATTTGGGCCTAGAGCCTCCCAAAAATTGCCAGTCACGATTTCTTAATAATGTCACGTGCTGGGCGTTACGCGTGCGCATCGGCCACGCTTGCGCGTAATCTGAGTTCTGCGAGCCACGCGTACGTGTCGGTCACTGCTGCGCCAATCCACGTGTGTGCATCAGCCATGCGTGCGCATCGCCTCCAGTTCTCCAAAGCTTCATTTTTCATGTCTCTTCCACTTGTGCATGCTTCCTTTTCATCTTCTAGACCATTCTTCCTCTATAGATCCTGAATCCACTCAACAAACACATCACGGTATCGAATGGTAATAGCAGAGGATTAAAATCTTGCATTTTTATGCTTAAAAAAGCATGTGTTTAAACCATGAAGCAAAAATAGGAAGGAAACACAAAATCATGCAATTTATATGAATAAGTGCAGAAAATATTGATAAAGCCCCCCAAATTCTACACAAGATAAAACACAAAATTGGGGTTTATCAAACCTCCCCACATTTAAACCAAGCATGTCCTCATGCTAAAAATTAAAAGACCAAAGAACATAGGAGAATGACGTTTATGAAATGCATTTTACCTATATGGATGCAACTAATGCAAATGCTTCTATCTACTTAGTCAAAAGTGAATCAACTTCCAAGAACACATACATGAACGAGTAGGGCCAAGGTAATATGATCATTCATGAACTCTACCAATTCAACTATCACAATGGAGTGTAAACAACTTGCAAGAAGAAAGCTTGTGAAGGCAGGAAATAAGGAGTTGAGCATTGAACCCTCACCGAAAGTGTATCTGCTCTAGTCGCTCAAAGGTATAGGGTTAATCACTCGATTCTCCTCTAATCATACTTTCCAAGATTTATTTTTTCATCTAACAATTGACAGTTATTCGGTGAATGCATACATTCATCATGAGGGCTTATCTTTAGGTTGTAATGGGGCTAGGGTACATGTAAGGATGCATATATGGCCAAGTGAGCTTGAAATTTGAATCCTTGATTAACCTAAGCTCTCACCTAAAACACACACAACAACCTATGCAATTCTAATACACAACTGGTAGCAGGAATCCCCACACTTTCGTATTGTTGTACCACAAGTGCACTGGGTCATCCAAGTAATACCTGAGCGAGTCAGGGTCGATCCCACGAGGATTGTTGGCTTGAAGCAAGCTATGGTAATCTTGCAGGTCTTAGTCAGGCAGATCAGAAAGTTGTTGATTTTATGTCATATATGGAGTTGTAAGAAGATTATTATAACAGGGTGCTAATACTTTAAGGATAGGGTTGAGGATTGGAGTTTCTTTGCCTTTCTGAATTAACTTTGGTACAACTGTCTTCTCTATTTGTGAATGATCTTCTTATATGGCAGGCTGTATGTGATCAACGCCATGGGCCATGGTCATTAATCTCCTCTGCTACAGGTTGAACACCATTGGCCGCGGTCATCCAATGTGACGAAGGGTGAAGCGCTAGCAGTTCATTCTCTTGGCGATCCTATTCAAAACGCCGCAGACAAGGTCGAATCTTCTGGATCAGAGGATGCTGCTTCTTAGGATTCTAGCCTATGCCATGGAGACCCTAATCTCCCCAGAAATTGGCTGAGCTGGTGTCTCGAGAAGTCTCCAACGAACTCGTGGATTAGCCATCTGAGAGATGTATAAACAAAGCTGTTGGCTCGTGCTTTCCAGTCACGTATTCACACGAACCCAAGTAGACGTGGGTGTTTGTCAGGCACATTCATCTTAATGTGATGAACAGAGCTAATTGTCTTATCATCCTATTCACCATGATGAAGGTCGAGAATACATCTTAGAAATAGATCAAACACGGATCGGAGAAGAAACAGTAATACTTTTATTAATTCATGGGACTCAGCAGGGCTCTTCCCCTTAACCTAGGAGGTTTAGAAACTCATACTGATGTAAAATACAAATCAAAACTCAAAATAATGGCCGTTCTCTAGTTTGAACGATTATGTAAAATACACTTTAAATACTAAACAGACGACTAGTAAGGGTAAAACAGTCTATCTAGTGCTAAAATTCACTTCTCGGGCCTACTTGATGAGTGTTTGGGCTAAGCTTTGATGAGATCCACGTGCTATAAGGTCTC
Organism: Arachis ipaensis; assembly: GCF_000816755.2. NCBI lineage: Eukaryota > Viridiplantae > Streptophyta > Magnoliopsida > Fabales > Fabaceae > Arachis > Arachis ipaensis. Next base: position 75,087,925 of record NC_029791.2, read on the forward strand.
TGGGTGTGGAACGCCAGCTAGGGAGTCTTGTTTGGGCGTTTGGATGCTGGTCTCTGCTCTGTGGGCGCTGGACGCCTAGAAGGGGGCAGGTAGCTGGCGTTCGACACCAGTTTTGGGCCTTCTAATCCGAAGCAAAGTATAGACTATTATATATTTCTAGAAAGCACTATAAGTCAGCTATCCATAGCCATTGAGAACACGCCATTTGGACTTCTGCAACTCCAGAAAAGCTCTTCTGAGTGCAAGGATGTCAGATCCGGATAGCATCTGCAGTGCTTTCTCTATCTATGAATCAAACTTTTGCTCCTGCTCCTCAATTTCAGCCAGAAAATACCTAAAATTTTACAAAAACACAGAAACTCATAGTAGAATCCAAAAATGTAAATTTAACACAAAAAGCTATAAAAACTAAGTAAAACATACTAAAAACTATATGAAAATGATGCCAAAAAGCGTATAAAATATCCGCTCATCAACAACCTAACTACCCATTCATTCACTTTTCACACACTCATGCATTTTCTTTCAATTCACAACCCATATGCATTGATTAGTATTGGCTTCACCTTGGGCATTTTGTCCCCTTTTTATTGCTTTCTTTTTCTATATATTTTTGTTTCTTTTATTTTTCTATTTCTTTTTCTACTTTTTTTCTTTTTATTTTTCTTTTGGTTTTCTCTTTTGATGAATTATATAAGACGATGCCAATGCATATGGTTCAAATATTCAATACATGAGTATGCACCCGATTCCCAATATTTTCAATAAAAATTACAAAAATACACTTTTACCTCTACTAATGTTTCCATGCTTCCATCCCGCTTAAATGACACACACCCTCATTTGCCTAAGCTAATCAAGGATCCAAATCAGAGGACATTTATTGTCTTTCACTTAGGGGTATTGATGTACTAAATTAAAGAACAAAGGGGCTTTAACATAGGCTCAAAATTGGCTAATAATGGTAGATAAAAGGGTTAAGGCTATTTGGGTAAGTGAGCTATTGAAATAACGGCCTCAATCATATAAATGCATTCATACATAAAATAATGGACATATAGAATCAAACAAATCTAGGATCACAATCATAGAAAGAGAACAATACACACAAGAATGAAAATAAGTGGTTATATGACGTAACCACGCAATTGGGCTCAAAACTCACATGCTTGTGTGTTCTTAGCTCAAAAACCTTTTCCAAAATTAATTCCTTCAAGCAAGTTTAACACAAATTTTTTTTTTCAAATTGGTAGGGTGCCCTAAAAATGGTTTCTTGCAAAAGAAATCATCACCCTAACTAAGTAATCCTAGTAAGAAACAACTATCATGCAAAATCTAACCATGCAATGCAAATTATCCTAATTAATAAGAGAAAATTAAAATTTGGGTGTTGAAAAGAAGGGTTGTTACCTACGGAAGTCGGTAAACGACCTCCCTACACTTAGACATTTGCACGGTCCTCCATGCTATCGGTAATGCGCAAGGTGGGATTGGGGTCGACACTTCCACTATCCATCTCTTGAATGCTCACCTCACTTTGGTCCGAAGTGGATGCTAAAGTGTTCGGCTCCTCCATAGGTGGGTTAGCACAACCCAAGAGCATCTTCAAGTAAGCATAGCGGCATTTGTTCCGCCGCTCATTTCGGTCAACCTTTTGAGTGAGCTCAACAAGCAATTGGTAGGATGATTTCTGTGGTGCCGATGAAGTGGTTGGAATGTCGGAAGGAATGGCCATGTCAAGGCTTGCGGTACCCGCAGGAGGCTTAAGATACTTTCCATTTGGGACGATGTCACCCTTTTCCGGAATTATCGCCTTCATGTCCTTAGCCTCGTGGGGAACTCTGGCGGCAGCAATCAAATCCGTTACCAAGGCAGCAAATGGGAGGTTGCCCTTAGTATGAATGCGGCCCATTGCTTGCCGGATTTGGTAAGAAATGTTGATAGGCCTCTTAGTGAGGATGCACCAGACAAGAAGGGCCAAGTCCGCTGTGATTGAGGACTTATGGATGCTCAGAAGTACCTAGTGGGACATGATTTGGTCCCACACTCTAGCCTCCACAGTAAGTGCTTGTGCCGTAATGCACTTTGGTCGGGCCTTGGCTCTCCCTTGGGTCCATTGTTCTCCACATTGGGCAATGACCCTAAGGATAGAACTCCAGTCAAAACCGAGTCTACAACGCTGCAATAGGACTTTTTGGTAACCATTCGTCCCATCCGGTACTGGCAAAACCTTAAGTATCCGCTGAATGGCTTCCTCCGATATGGGTACTTGCTTCCGGTGCACAAAAATTGATTGAAGAGAAGGTAAGTGATAGTTGGAGTAGAACTCCACCACGCAAGAAAGATTAGCTTCCTACGGTCTCCGATTGAGAAATCCCCATTGTAGAGTATGACAAACTTGTGGAGTCCTTCACAGGGTTGCCCTTCTCTTCCTCATTGATATGAATGACCCTTTTCACCCTCTTGGAGGGAGGCTTAACTTTTGGTGTAGGGCGTTCCTTTATAGTTGTTCTTTGAGGTGCCCGCTTTGTAGGCGGCTAATAAACCCCCTTCGTAGGGTTTATGTTGTGTTGAATTTAGAGAATTTTGATAACTGGTGCACGAAATTATGATCCCTGGTAATGGCTCCAAAAACTTGGTGCTCCAATCTTAATTCATAATTTGTCACAACTTCGATACAACTAACCAGCGTGAACCTTTTCAGATTGTGACTCAGCTTTGCTAGAGTCCCCAATTAGAGGTGTCCAGGATTCTTAAGCACACTCTTTTTTTTTTTGCTTTGGACCTTGACTTTTACAGCTCAGTCTCAAGTTTTCACTTGACACCTTCACGCCACAAGCACATGGTTAGGGACAGCTTGGTTTAGCCGCTTAGACCAGGATTTTATTCCTTTAGGCCCTCCTATCCACTGATGCTCAAAGCCTTGGGATCCTTTTTATTTGCCCTTGCCTTTTGGTTTTAAGGGTTATTGGCTTTTTGCTCTAGCCTCTTGGTTTTAAGAGCTTTTGGCTTTTTCTGCTTACTTTTTCTTTTTCTTTCTAAATTTTTTTCGCTATTATTTTTTTTCTCTTTGTTTTTCTGCAAGCTTTGTTCTTTGCTGATTTTTCTTGCTTCAAGAATAATTTTTATGATTTTTCAGATTATCAAATAACATGTCTCCTTGTCATCATTCTTTCAAGAGCCAACATATTTAACATTCATAAATTTGCTCCCAATAGTTTTGTGGAGGAAAATGCATTTGAGGTATCTCCGGGATCTCATGGTGATGAGCTTCATGCGTTTCTTGAGATCCATGAATGGGCTCTCTTGCTTGCTCCATCCTTTTCTTAATGATGGGTTTCTCTTCCTCAATGGGAATGTCTCCTTCTATGAATGCTCCAACTGAGTAACATAGATGGCAAATAAGATGAGGAAAAGCCAGTCTTGCCCTAGGAGAGGGCTTTTCGGCTATTTTGTAGAATTCAAGGGAGATGACTTCATGAACTTCTACTTCCTCTCCAATCATGATGCTATGAATCATGATGGCCCGATCCACAGTAACTTCAGATCGGTTGCTAGTGGGGATGATGGAGCGTTGGATGAACTCCAACCATCCTCTAGCCACGGGCTTGAGGTCCAGTCTTCTTAATTGAACCGGCTTGCCTTTGGAGTCAATCTTCCATTGAGCTCCTTCCACACATATGTCCATGAGGACTTGGTCCAACCTTTGATTAAAGTTGGGATTGTGTGAAAGAGGGGTGAGAAGAAGTGAGTGGAGGTAGGTGGGGATCCTGTGGGGTCCACAGATCCTGAGGTGATCCTGTGGGGTCCACAGATCCTGAGGTGTTCAAGCATTTACAACCTTGCACCAAATTAGGCATGCAAAATGCCCTTGCACACAACTCTAGGCGTTCAGCGCCAGATTGGTGCTTGTTCTGGGCGTTGAACGCCCATTTGTTGCCCATTTCTAGCGTTGAACGCCAGAACCATGCTTGTTCTGGGCGTTCAGTGCCAGCTCTTCTCCAGGGTGCAATTCTGGCATTCAAACACCCAGATGCTGCCCATTTTGGGCGTTCAGCGCCAGAACCATGCTCCGTTCTGGCGTTGAACGCCAGCCAGATGCTTCTTACTGGCGTTTAAACGCCAGTAAGGTCTTCCTCCAGGGTGTGATTTTTCTTCTGCTATTTTTTATTCCATTTTTAATTTTTATATTTATTTTGTGACTCCACATGATCATGAACCTAATAAAACATGAAAGAACAAGAAAAATAAAATTAGATAAATAAAAATTGGGTTGCCTCCCAACAAGCGCTTTTTTAATGTCAATAGCTTGACAGTGGGCTCTCATGGAGCCTCACATATGTTCAGAGCATTGTTGAGACTCCCCAACACCAAACTTAAAGTTTGACTGTGGGGGCTCTGGTTGACTCTGCAGTGAGAGAAGCTTTTTATGCTTCCTCTCTATGTTTACAAAAGGATGACTTCGAGTTTTAAGCACAAGGGAGTCCTCATTCAATTGAAGGACTAATTCACCTCTGTCAACATCAATCACAGCTCTTGCTGTGGCTAGGAAGGGTCTTCCAAGGATGATTGATTCATCCTCATCCTTCCCAGTATCTAGGACTATGAAATCAGCCGAGATGTAAAGGCCTTCAACCTTTACTAACACATCCTCTACTTGTCCATATGCCTGTTTTCTTGAATTGTCTGCCATTTCTAATGAGATTTTAGCAGCTTGTACCCCATAGATTCCCAGTTTCTCTATTAATGAGAGGGGCATGAGGTTTATTCCTGAACCAAGGTCACACAGAGCCTTAAAGATCATGGTGCCTATGGTACAAGGTATTAAGAACTTTCCAGGATCCTATTTCTTCTGAGGCAATGTCAGTTGATCCAGATCACTTAGTTCATTGGTGAACAAGGGAGGTTCATCTTCCCAAGTTTCAATGCCAAATAATTTGGTATTGACCTTCATGATTGCACCAAGGTACTTGGTGACTTGCTCCTCAGTGACATCCTCATTCTCTTTAGAAGAGGAATACTCATCAGAGCTCATGAATGGCATAAGGAGGTTTAATGGAATCTCTAGAAGTCTCTAGTTGAGCCTCAGATTCTTTTGGTTCCTTAGAGGGAAGCTCCTTATTGATCACTGGGCGTCCCAGGAGGTTTTCCTCACTGGGATTCACGTCCTCTCCCACCCTTACAGGTTCGGCCATGGTAATTAATTCAATGGCCTTGCGTTCTCCTTTTGGATTCTCTTCTGTATTGCTTGGGAGAGTACTAGGAGGGATTTCAGTGATCTTTTTACTCAGCTGGCCCACTTGTGCCTCCAAATTTCTAATGGAGGACCTTGTTTCATTCATGAAACTTACAGTGGCCTTAGATAGATCAGAGACTAAGTTTGCTAATTTAGAGGTATTTTGTTCAGAATTCTCTGTCTGTTGCTGAGTGGATGATGGAAAAGGTTTACTGTTGTTAAACCTATTTCTTCCACCATTATTAAAGCCTTGTTGAGGCTTTTGTTGATCCTTCCATGAGAAATTTGGATGATT
>NC_029791.2:75093836-75098384 GCF_000816755.2 Arachis ipaensis
ATCATATTGACTTGCTGAGTCAATATTTTGTTCTGAGCCAATATGGCATTCAGAGTATCAATTTCAAGAACTCCCTTCTTCATTGGCGTCCCATTACTCACAGGATTCCTTTCAGAAGTGCACATAAATTGGTTATTTGCAACCATGTCAACGAGTTCCTGATCTTCTGCAGGCATTTTTTTTAGGTGAATGGATCCACCTGTAGAAGTATCCAATGACATCTTTGATAGCTTAGATAAACCATCATAGAATATATCCAGGATGGTCCATTTTGAAAGCATGTCAGAAGGACACTTTTTGGTCAGCTCCTTGTATCTTTCCCAAGCTTCATAGAGGGATTCACCTTCTTTCTGTCTGAAGGTTTGAACATCCACTCTAATCTTGCTCAGCTTTTGAGGAGGAAAGAACTTGGCTAAGAAAGCCGTGACCAGCTTATCCCAAGAGTTCAGGCTGTCTTTGGGTTGAGAGTCCAACCACACTCTAGCTCTATCTCTTACAGCAAAAGGGAAAAGCATGAGCCTGTAGACTTCAGGATCTACTCCATTAGTCTTAACAGTATCACATATCTGCAAGAATTCAGTTAAGAACTGAAAAGGATCTTCAGATGGAAGTCCATGAATCTTGCAGTTCTACTGCATCAGAGAAACTAGCTGAGGTTTCAGCTCAAAGTTGTTTGCTCCAATGGCAGGAATGGAGATGCTTCTTCCATGTAAATTGGAATTAGGTGCAGTAAAGTCACCAAGCATTCTCCTTGCATTATTGTTGTGGGGTTCGGCTGCCATCTCCTTTACTTGTTCGAAATTTTCAATAAGGTTGTCTCTGGATTATTGTAATTTAGCTTCTCTTAGTTTTCTCTTCAGAGTCCTTTCAGGTTCTGGATCAGCTTCAACAAGAATGCCTTTTTCCTTGTTCCTGCTCATAAGAAAGAGAAGAGAACAAGAAAAGAAGAGGAATCCTCTATGTCACAGTAAAGAGGTTCCTTATTGTTAGTGGAAGAAGAAAAGGAATAGGGGTGAAGAAGAATGAAGAATCCAAACACAGGGGTAAGGATAGGAGCAGTGATGTGAGATGAAGAGAAGTGTTAGTGGATGAATAAATAAATAGAATAAGATGAGAGAGGGAAAATTTTGAAAATAATTTTTTTGAAAAAAGAGTTAGTGATTTTTGAAAATAGTTTTTGAAAAAGGTTAGTACTTTTCAAAAATTAAAATCAAAAATTAAAATAATTAGTTAATTAAAAAGAATTTTTGAAAAAGAGGGAAGATATTTTCGAAAATTAGAGAGAGTTAGTTAGGTAGTTTTGAAAAAGATAAGAAACAAACAAAAAGTTAGTTATTTAGTTGAAACAAATTTTAAAAAGATAAGGAGTTAGGAAGTTAGAAAAGGTATTTTGAAATCAAATTTTGAAAAAGATAAGATAAGAAGATATTTTTGAAAAGATATGATTGAAATTAGTTTTGAAAAAGATTTGATTTTTAAAATCACAATTAATGACTTGATTCACAAGAAATCATGAGATATGATTCTAGAACTTAAAGTTTGAATCTTTCTTAACAAGCAAGTAACAAACTTGAAATTTTTTAATCAAAACATTAATTTATGATGTTATTTTCGAAAATTATGAGATAAAATTAAGAAAGGATTTTTGAAAAATATTTTTGTAATTTTTGAAAATAACTAAGAAAAATGAAAAAGATTTGATTTTTGAAAAAGATAGGATTTTTAAATTGAAAATTTGATTTGACTCATAAAAAACAACTAGATTTTTAAAAATTTTTGAAAAAGTCAAATCTAATTTTCAAAATTTTGAGAGAGAAAAAGGGAAAGATATTTTTTTGATTTTTGAATTTTTAATGATGAGAGAGAAAAACATGCAAAATGATGCAATGCATGAAAATTTTGGATCAAAGTATGTGATGAATGCAAGAACACTATGATTGTCAAGATGAACACCAAGAACACTTTGAATGTCAAGATGAACATCAAGACTTATTTTTGAAAATTTTTATATGCAAAGAAAACATGCAAGACACCAAACTTAAAAATCTTTCATGTTTAGACTCTATGGATGCAAGAATGCATATGAAAAACAAGAAAAGACACAAAACAAGAAAACATCAAGATCAAACAAGAAGACTTACCAAGAACAACTTGAAGATCATGAAGAACACTATGAATGCATGAATGAATGCAATTTTCGTAAAATGCAAGATGAGTATGCAATTGACACCAAACTTTCAACTTGACTCAAGACTCAAACAAAAAAATATGAAAATGGGAGGTTGCCCTTAGTATGAATGCAGCCCATTGCTTGCCGGATTTGGTAAGGAATGTTGATAGGCCTCTTAGTGAGGATGCACCAGACAAGAAGGGACAAGTCCGCTGTGATTGAGGACTCATGGATGCTCAGAAGTACCTAGTGGGACATGATTTGGTCCCACACTCTAGCCTCCACAGTAAGTGCTTGTGCCGCAATGCACTTTGGTCGGGCCTTGGCTCTCCCTTGGGTCCATTGTTCTCCACGTTGGGCAATGACCCTAAGGATAGAACTCCAGTCAAACCGAGTCTACAACGCTGCAATAGGACTTTTTGGTAACCATTCGTCCGATCCGGTACTGGCAAAACCTTAAGTATCCGCTGAATGGCTTCCTCCGATATGGGTACTTACTTCCGGTGCACAAAAATTGATTGAAGAGAAGGTGAGTGATAGTTGGAGTAGAACTCCACCACGCAAGAAAGATTAGCTTCCTACGGTCTCCGATTGAGAAATCCCCATTGTAGAGTATGACAAACTTGTGGAGTCCTTCACAGGGTTGCCCTTCTCTTCCTCATTGATATGAATGACCCTTTTCACCCTCTTGGAGGGAGGCTTAACTTTTGGTGTAGGGCGTTCCTTTATAGTTGTTCTTTGAGGTGCCCGCTTTGTAGGCGGCTGATAAACCCCCTTTGTAGGGTTTATGTTGTGTTGAATTTAGAGAATTTTGATAACTGGTGCACGAAATTATGATCCCTGGTAATGGCTCCAAAAACTTGGTGCTCCAATCTTAATTCATAATTTGTCACAACTTCGATACAACTAACCAGCAAGTGCACTGGGTCGTCCAAGTAATAAACCTTACGTGAGTTAGGGTCGATCCCACGGAGATTGTTGGTATGAAGCAAGCTATGGTCACCTTGTAGATCTCAGCCAGGCGGATATAAAATAGTCATGGAGTTTTCGAAAATAAATAATAAAATAAGGATAGAAATACTTATGTAAATCATTGGTGAGAATTTCAGATAAGCGCATAGAGATGCTTTCATTCCTCTGAACCTCTGCTTTCCTGCTGTCTTCATCCAATCAATCCTACTCATTTCCATGGCTAGCTTTATGTAAGGACATCACCATTGTCAATGGCTACTTTTGATCCTCTCTGGAAAATGGTCCGATGCGCTGTCACTGCATGGCTAATCGTCTGGAGGAATCACCCTTGCCAATGACTGCAATCCATCCTCTTGTGAAAATGGTCCAAATGCTCTGTCACAGCACGGCTAATCATCTGAGGTTCTCGATCATACTGGAATAGGATTCACCCTCCTTTTGCGTCTGTCACTACGCCCAGCACTCGCGAGTTTGAAGTTCGTCACAGTCATTCAATCCCAGAGTCCTACTCGGAATACCACAGACAAGGTTTAGACTTTCCGGACTCTCATGAATGCCGCCATCAATCTAGCTTATACCACGAAGATTCTGATTAAGAGATCCAAGGGATAATCATTCAATCGAAGGGAGAACGGAAGTGGTTGTTAGGCACGCGTTCATAGGGAATGATGATGATTGTCACGTTCATCACATTCATGTTGAAGTGCGAATGAATATCTTAGAAGCGGATTAAGTTGAATTGAATAGAAAAATAGTAGTACTTTGCATTAATCTTTGAGGAACAGCAGAGCTCCACACCTTAATCTATGGAGTGTAGAAACTCTACCGTTAGAAATACATAAGTGAAAGGTCCAGGAATGGCCGAATGGCCAGCCCCCAAAACGAGATCAATAGATCAAAATATAATCCAAAGATGACTCCAAAAGATGTCTAATACAATAGTAAACAGTCCTATTTATACTAAACTAGTTACTAGGGTTTACAAAAGTAAGTAATTGATGCATAAATCCACTTCCGGGGCCCACTTGGTGTGTGCTTGGGCTGAGCTTGAATGTTACACATGCAGAGGCTCTTTCTGGAGTTGAACACCAGGTTGTAACGTATTTCTGGCGTTCAACTCTGGTTTGTGACTTGTTTCTGGCGTTTAACTCCAGACAGCAGCATAGAACTAGCGTTCAACGCCCTTTTACGTCATCTAAACCCGTTCAAAGTATGGACTATTATACATTTCGGGAAAGCCCTGGATGTCTACTTTTTAACGCAATTGGAAGCACGCCATTTTGAGTTTTGTAGCTCCAGAAAATCCACTTTGAGTGCAGGGAGGTCAGAATCCAACAACATCAGCAGTCCTTCTTCAACCTCTGAATCTGATTTTTGCTCAAGTCCCTCAATTTCAGCCAGAAAAT
>NC_029791.2:75098981-75126208 GCF_000816755.2 Arachis ipaensis
AGAATTCAACAGCATCTGCAGTCCTTTTTCAGCCTCTGAATTAGATTTTTGCTCAGGTCCCTCAATTTCAGCCAGAAAATACCTGAAATCACAGAAAAACACACAAACTCATAGTAAAGTCTAGAAATGTGAATTTAACATAAAAACTAATGAAAACATCCCTAAAAGTAACCTTTCCTCACATTTATTCAATGAAATAGCATGATTTTGTGATTATCTCCGTACTTGTGCTTAGATGTGAAAATATGCTTTCTAAACCTTTAATTTGATAATTTTGATTCACCTTTGATTTCCACAAGATGGCTTGATGTGTTTTCTAGTGATTTCAGATTGAAAAGGGCTAGAAAAAGGGACAAAGGAGTGAAAGGAAAGCATACAAAATGGAAAAATCATAAAAAGCCAATGAGTTGGAAAAAGCCCATTGGCGCGTACGCACACTATGCGCATCCGCGCGGATTGCAAAATACTCCAGGGACGCGTACGCGCCAAAGGCTGCACGTGATTTTTAAAGAAGAACTCGTGCCTGGAGATTTTGGAGGGTTTTTGGCCCCATTTGGAGCTGAGTTTTTGGCGGGAAAAGGCTAAATAGACCAAGGAATGAAGGGGAAGGCATCATGTAGACTTATACACACACCTTAGGCTAGTTTTAGTTAGTTTTAGAGAGAGAAGCTCTCACTTCTCTCTAGGATTAGGATTAGGATTAGGTTTAGTTCTTATATCTAAGTTTTAATTCATGCTCTCTTCTACTTCTTCTTCTTAATTCTTTGTTGTTACATTCATCATTCTTCTATTGTTTGTTATAATCTCTTCTACTTTGTTTGTAGATCTACTTTTGTTCATTCTATTATTTTTTAATGCAATTTGAGGTAATTCATGTAGATTTTATTTTCATTAATTGTTGTTGTTGATTTTTCACATTCAATTGTTGTTAGATTCTATTCTTGTTATCAATTTACTATGCTTTTCTTTTGTGCCTTCCAAGTGTTTGATGAAATGCTTGGTTGGATTTTAGTATGGACTTTGTTCCTCTTGGCCTAGGTGGAGTAATTAGTGACGCTTGAGTTATCTAATTCTCTTGTTGATTGATAATTAGAAGTTGCTAATTGATTTGGATACCACTAAAGCTAGTCTTTCCCTTGGGAGTTGGCTAGGACTTGTGGAATCAAGTTAATTCATCCACTTGACTTTCTTCCATGGTTAGAGGTTAACTAAGTAGTAGCAATGGACAATTTGTGATCACAATTGAGGAGGATAATTAGGATGCGACTTCTAATTCTCATAACCTTGCCAAGAGCTTTCATAGTTATTAGTTTACTTTCATTTCCATTTGTATTTCTTCTCTAAAATCCCAAAAACTCCAAATATACCTCATAACCAATAACATGACACTTCATTGCAATTCCTAGGGAGAACAACCCAAGGTTTCAATACTTCGGTTTATAAATTTAGGGGTTTATACTTGTGACAAACAAATTTTTGTATGAAAGGATTATTGTTGGTTTAGAACTATACTTTACATCGAGAATTTATTGTGAATTCAAAACCGTCAAAAGTCATATTCATCAAAATGGTGCCGTTGCCGGGGATTGCAATGGTGTTATGTTATTAGTTATTATATATATGTGAATAGTGTGAATAGGTTTATCTTTTGCTTGTTTACTAGTTTTTGTTAGTTTTATTTTTCTTTTCCCTTATGAATTCTCACCCTCTTGGCTATGAGTTTGGCTCTCACTATGTTGTAGGAAATATGGACTTTAATGATAACATGTACCAAGGATGGAACACTCCAAGATGGAAGGAGCCTCAAGGAATTGATCACTCCTATTGGCAACAACCTCCGGATACTTATAGGTATAATCCACATCCTAGTGCATGCCAATTTAATGGCTATGGTGAATCTTTTTATGATAAGCAAGTACCACCACCATATGCTTGTGAACCTTATCCTCAACATGACTATCAACCATGCTCACAAGCCCATTTTTATCAAGCACCTTCTTGTGACCCTTATCCACCATATGACCAATCACCCATACGACATCCCTATGACCATTATGACTAAGAACCTTTAGAACCACTACAATTCCATTATGATTATTACCAAGAACCACCTCAATGCACACCATCTCCTTACCCTTACCAAGAAGAACCACCTTCCCACTATGAACCCTTTCTCCAAAATAATAAACCTTCTTATCCATCCCAAGCCCCAATAGATGATTCTCTCACTTTTCTACTTCAAGGACAAGCGGATATGCAAAGGAACACCCTAGAGTTTGTGACTAATTTGATTAAGGTAGTGCACACTCTAGCCTACCAATGTTTAAATACTCAAGGTGCTTCCATGGCCACATGTGAAAAGCCAAAGGAAGAGCAAAGCATGAAAGAGAAATTGGAAAATCCAGTGGAAATGAAGGAAGAGTCGAGCTTTGTATTGGATTAATTGGAGAGGCCTATGGTTATTGAAGAAAAGGAAGAAATGGTCGAAGATCTAGAAGATGCAAAACCACCATGGAAGTCTCAACAACCTCCGGAGCACATCAAGATTGAAGAATATGAAAAGGTTGATCAAGAGATGGACTCAATCATCAATGAATTCTTATCAATAATTGAATCATCTCCCGTGGGACATGAAATTGGAGCTATTGAAGACAACTCAACACTGAATGATGTTGGTAATCTCATTGAAGACTCTTTCATCAAAAGTGAAGTTGACATGGAAGTAGATTTTACACAACCTCCCAAATTTGATTTGATTGATGATGAGGAGGAATTGGAAGAAGTCAACAAGCACGAAGAAGATGAAAGAAGTTGTCGAGAGGTGGAACTACCGAAAGAAGAGCAAAAGGAAGTCGACCTTGCATTGTCTAAGTGTGGGGAGGTTTCCCTCCCTAAATCACCATCCAACGCACCATTCAAGTGGATAAAACTCTTACCCTTAAGCTTCACTTACTCACTTGAATATGGCTTGATTGAAACGGATGGACAACTTAGAGCTCTTTGTGGAACTAAGAGTAAAAAGGAGTTGTGTAGTGGTTGGAAGCTTGGAATTAGACTCGTTGATGTCAAAGCTTCAAGGTATAGGGACCATGATTGGACGAGTGCCACTTTACATGGGTCTAGGAAGAAGACTTGGTGCGCTAAAGAGAAATCTACTTGTCAACCACCTGAACGGAAAATTCATGTAGATCAACCCGAAGACGGGTGCGAAAATAAGATATGGGATCCCGGATCGTAGCATGAAGACCAACTATGGGAGCTCATATGTTGGGTGGAACTCCATCCAAACTCGGTGAAGATGGTTGGAACTTCTGTCAACCATTTGAGGAGCAAGGATCCTTGGAGATTCAAGGATGAGTACAAGCATAAGCCACTATGACAAAGAGCTTCCCAAATGTCCAACTTAAGGACTTAAACTAAAAGTGGTAGGTAGGAGACACCCCACCATGGTAAACTCTTTCCACCCTCTTGCAATTTTTGATTAATAAGTGAATTGAGTTACCATTGTAGGTAGTTTTCTTCCCATATACTTGGTTCAATAAATTGGTCGTAGGTAGCTTGTGGGGCAAGTAACCGTTGCTTATATTTGAAAATTCCCAAAAACCCAAAAGATTCTTTTTTATTTTGTATTTTTGGAGTTAATTTTGAGCTGTAGGTAGTGTTAGGAGGATTTTGAGCTGTTTTTGCCTTTTCTGAAAAAAAAAAATGGGGGTCAAGGACGCGTACGCACGCTGTGCACGTGCGCATCCATACGCATATGCAGGCCCAAACTCTTTCTAGAGAGTTAGGCCACTCTCGCGCCAACACTGGGCCAATGGCACAACCGCGTGTACGCGTGCGCGCACTGCGCGCACATGCGTTGATATCCACATTTTGCAAATGCGCGCGCCCGTGCACATGCCGTGTGCGTGCCGATTCGCTAAAACAGTTTCCAGGCCTAGAACTCGAGACTTGTGCCAGCTTTGGGCTGGCATTAAGCTTTTAGCCCAACCCACCTCGCGTGGACGTGCACTGTACGAGTCTGCGCCCATGCCTACATAACCTAACTGCGCGAAAGCGCAGGTACGCTTTCGCGCCACTCACTCATTTTCCCACCCATGCCAACGCGCACAAGACGCTGCCGTGTCCATCCCTATTTCCTTCCATCCGCGCGGACGCGCACAGTGCGCGCACGCGTGAGTTCAAATTTACTAAGCCCTAACTACGCGAGGAGATCAGCGCAGTCACGCACCTCATCCACCCCCTTCCCAACGTTCTCTCTTCTTTATCTCCCTCAACCCACCAACCTTGCAACCGCAACCACCGCGCCGGCCGCACTACCCCGCCGTCGCCACCACCCTCTCCTCTTCTCTCACCATTCTCTCTTCTCTGCTCCCACTCTCGCCCTCATCCTCTCACTCTCACTCTCATTGCTCCACCGCTGCAGCCGCCGGTGCTACCGTGAGCCGCTGCTGCTGACAGCACCGTATCACTGCCCCCCTTTGATTCCCTAGCCTCACTTCCCACTATTCTGCCTGCATCCCATATTCACTTTGCCCCTGCTCTGTTTCCTCTCTGCTTCCCTCCTTCCGTCACCACGCCGCCGCCGTGAGTTCGCTGCTGCCACCACTCATGGGCGACGTTCCTCCACCCATTTCCTTTCTCTAGTGCCATTCTATTCTGCTCTGCACCTCTGCTCTCAGGTTCTAAAGCCTGAACCACTGCTCTGTTTTCTTTACTGCTTTTATTAATTTTGTTAATTCGTTTTAGTTAGTTATTTGAATAATTTTACATGTTAGGTTAGATAGAAATAACTGCGGTTAGGTAGTTAGGTTGTGGTTAGAGGATTCTAGGCCTGATAATTGCTCCGTTTGTGTTTATCTGTTCGAAATGCATATTCCTTGTTTGCTGAGTGATGGTTGATGTGCTGCTCTGTTTCCATATTGATACTGTTTTGCTGCCATTTTATTGCTGCCTGCTGAATTCTGTTTGTGAACTTAAGTTCGCCGATGCATATATGCAGTCCTTGCTTTCTCATGTTGCTGTAACTTCTTTTGGATTCATATACTTGCATTTTCCTGCTGTTTGCTATCCGGGAACATCCGATTTACTGCCGGAATGCTGCCCAATTTTTCAGAAATTACTTTTGGTTTTAAACATGTTACCTATCATTGAACTTCGTGCTTTTGAAAATTGAGTATTCTTTTGATTCCACGAAGATCAATTCTAGGAAACTTTGGGCTGAATTTTTCCATGCTTCTTATGTCTCCCACGATTTGCTTTGAACCCTCACATGTTTTCACCTTTCAAGTTAATCAAATTCCTTTGAATTGTGCTTCACTCATCATTTGATTTAACATGCAATTTTGTTGAATATGGTTCATGGATTTGCAACAATTGGTTATTTCAACTTGTGTAACTCTTTTTCAATCAAAATAGTTTCTCACTTGGTTTATGTTACACAAATGCATTTTAACTTTTGCAACACCAATTATTGCTTATCCATGACCGCGACATTGATTGATGACTTGCTTTCAATTAATTGCTTCTTTTGTAATTTCCTATTTCATCATTAATGACTGCATCTTCCTCATGATTGTGAGCATGCTTGTTTTCCTTGCTTTGTGAATTTCTCTTGAATTGAGACAATGACCATCATACCCCCAACCTTTGAACTAGATTTTCTAACTTCTAACTTGTTTTACCATACTAACCTTCTTTTTTGGCTTAAGCTAACCCTTTGACCATTCTTTTGGGTATGATGCTCATTAATCTTAATAAACAAGCATGGTGTGGTTAATGTTAAATTTCTTAGTTTGTGATTTCATCTTCTTCTTTGGCTTGTGGATACTTGCATTCCAAGTTTTCATTCTTTTAACTCACTTCATGAATGTATAATTCCATGCTTGCTATACCTCTACTTGGCTAAGTGCTTATATGTCATATTTGCTTTCAGGATGGCCGATAAAGGGAAAAAAAAGGCTACTACCTCAAGAAAGAGGAAGAAATCTCAGGCCTCTGCATATCTCCTTATGCTAATTATGCAAAGAATCCACTTAATGAAGTGGATAAGCAAAATCAGCTGCTACCGCCTACCGACACATACATGTTTCCCAACCTCTATTGTGAGCTTTGTTTTCCCACCTATCGGAAGACAAACCTCAAGATTGAGAAGAAACTGGCCCTTCCTAATGATCTGAGGTGCTCCATTAACACCCGCATTCAGGAGTTGGGTTTAGGGTTTGTTGATAGAGATTTGGGACGGATAAACATTTCATGGGTCAAGGAGTTCTACTGCAACCTCTTCTGCACGACCCTTGAGTCAGTTCACTTACGGGGCGGGCAGGTTTTAGTGACTGAGGATGCCATTGAGAGTGTTTTATAGTGTTCACCCCGGACTGGTGACACATGTGCGTACCAGCAGGCAGAGATAGCTATAAATGCTATGACTTTTGATTATGAGGAGCTGAAGTGTGTTATTGCCACACCGGACGCCCCTTGGGTGATGGATTCTAACAACACAGGGCCCAAAGGGATGTTATTTGCTTATCTATCTAGAGAGGCTAGGACTTGGCAGCAGATATTTGCCCACTATGTCCTACCCACTACACACTTCTCTGAGATTCTGATGGATATGCTTCTTCTGTTTGGCTGTGTCATGGAGGAGAAGGAGGTATATTTCCCTCGGCTGATCAGGAGAGGCATGTGGCGAGCACACATCCGTGGCCTTCTACCATTTTCCAACATGGTCACTAGGATGATTGAGTTGGCTGGCGCCCCATGGAGGGATGATGACGCGATTCCACATCCCCATAGACGAGGATGACAAGGAGGTTACTATTCCTTGGGATACATGGGTGCATGAGAAGCCCCATCCAGGCGCCGCTCTCGGGCTAGAGCAGCAGTAGAGGCAGCCAAACCTTCATCTTCTACAGTAGCAGCAGGACCATCTTCTTCTTCAGCACCAGCAGTAGTACCCTTACCACCACCAGCACCTGATGCGACATACCTGCTAGTACAGCACCTGTTTTGCTTCATGGAGCGCAGTGAACGTCGTATCCTGCGACGTCTCGATCGCATAGACCAAGTGTTTGTATCACAGGGCATTGAGCTAGCCCTCTCCCTGACTTTCCCGCTTCTGACGAGGCCGAGCATGAGGCAAAGCACGCGAAGGAGCATGATGAGGAGCCGGTTCGGCAGGAGGCTCCTCCGCAGACATAGGCTACCCAGGATACCCCGCAGCATGTCGAGGAGCCATTGCCCCAGTCTGAGATCCATCAGGAGGTAGATGCGACCGTTGACCCTCACCATGAGCCTGATCAATAGCATCGAGGACGATGCTTCATCTTAAAGAATGGGGAGGTCACCGCCGTCACCGTTGCCGTCGGTGGATTTGGTGAACACTTTTCGGACATTATCACTTAGTTTATCTTATTTTGCTTTATTTTGCACTATTTTGAGATTATTATATATATTTGCTAGTATGGATACTTTTGTTTTGGTTGTTGCACACTTTTATTGTATATATCATTATATTGCATTTTAGCATTGTGATTGTGATTTGGAAAATGTTTTGAATTGGTGAAAAATTAGTTAAACCCTTTGTGCATAAAAGAATATGTTTTGATTAGAAAAAAGGGTAAACTAAGGAATTTTAGAATTTCTTAATCACAACATTACATTTAGAATAAGCTTAGTCAAAACAATAAATTTTTCCAAAGAATTTATAAAAAGGGACACCACCCCAATTGATTGGAAAATTTTTTAGGAACATGCTTGAATTCATACTTTTGTGGATCATGTTTTTGAGCTGAGAACACAAGATTGTGAGTTTTGAGCCTATTGGTGTGGTTACATCTTATAACCACTTATTTTCCTTCCTGTGTAAAATTATTCTCTTGCTATGATTGTGATCTTTGATTTGTTTAATTCTATATGTCCAATTATTCCTTGTATTCATGCATTTATATGATTGAGGCCATTATGTCATTAGCTCACTTACCCAAATAGCTTACCTTTTACTCTCCATTGTTAACCAATTTTGAGCCTATACTTAACCCAATTGTTCTTCATTTTAGCACATTACAAGCCTAAAGCGGAAAACAATAAAGTCCCTTATTTGGATCTTTGATTAGCTTAGGCTAGTAAGAGTGTTTTATATTAAAGTTTGGGGAGATTGGGGAACATTGGTTGGGATAAAGGAGTGTTTTGTATTTATATTTGGGAATTGGGTGCATACTCATGTATTGATTAAATATATAAACCTTATGTATTGATGCTCTTGTATGTAGCTTAAAAAAAAAATAAAAAAAGAAAGCAATAAAAAGGGGACAAAATTCTCCCAAAGTGGAGCTCAATAAAGATCAATGCATATGCATTATAATAAAAAAAGGAAAAATGCATGAGTATGTAAAAAGTGAGAAGGATGGGTAGTTAGGTTTGTACTTAATTGTGTAGGTCATTATATAGGTTAGGTGGGAAGGTCTAGACTAATCAAAGATTCAAATTCTAGTCCACTTATCCATATATGATCCTACCTTGACCCTAACCCCATTACAACCCTTGAGAAAGACCTCATGATATTTGTATGCATACATTGAATGATTGTTGATTATTAGATGAAGAACAAATTTTGGAAAGCATGATTAGGGGAGAATTGAGTGAATCAACCCCTAAACACTTGAGTGAATAGAGGGGATACACATCCGGTGAGGGTTCAATTGCTCAATTACATGTGTTCACCACTATCATCTATATTCATGCAAGTTTGTAAATCCTTTTTATAATTCAATACAATTGTGGGTTGAATTTGATTTCCGTTGTTTGAACCCTTGTACTTACATATATTCTCTTGGAAGTTGATTTGTTTTAACCAAGCATATGCATTCATTTTAGGTAGTTGCATTTAGATAATTTGCATTTAGATAGTTTAGTTGCATTGAATAAATGTCATACCCTTTGCCTCATTCTTGGTTTAAGTATGAGGACATGCTTGGTTTAAGTGTGGGGAGGTTGATAAACCCCCTTTGTAGGGTTTATCTTGTGTTGAATTTAGAGCATTTTGATAACCTTTCCTCACATTTATTCAATGAAATAGCATGATTTTGTGATTGTCTCCATACTTGTGCTTAGATGTGAAAATATGATTTTTAAACCTTTAATTTGATAATTTTGATTCACCTTTGATTTCCACTAGATGCCTTGATGTGTTTGCTAGTGATTTCAGATTGAAAAGCACTAGAAAAGGGTCAAAGGAGTGAAAGGAAAGCATACTCCAGGGACGCGTACGCGCACTGTGCGTGTACGCGCCGAAGGCTGCACGTGATTTTTAAAGAGGAACTCGTGCCTAGCGATTTTGGAGGGTTTTTGGCCCCATTTGGAGCTGAGTTTTTGGCGGAAAAAGGCTAAATAGACCAAGGAATGAAGAGGAAGGCATCATGTAGACTCATACACACACCTTAGGCTAGTTTTAGTTAGTTTTAGAGAGAGAAGCTCTCACTTCTCTCTAGGATTAGGATTAAGATTAGGTTTAGTTCTTAGATCTAGGTTTTAATTCATGCTCTCTTCTACTTCTTCTTCTTAATTCTTTGTTGTTACATTCATCATTCTTCTATTATTTGTTATAATCTCTTCTATTTTGTTTGTAGATCTACTTTTGTTCATTTTATTTTCTTTTAATGCAATTTGAGGTAATTCATGTAGATCTTATTTTCTTTAATTGTTGTTGTTGTTTTCTTACATTTAATTGTTGTTAGATTCTATTCTTGTTATCAATTTACTATGCTTTTCTTTTGTGCCTTCCAAGTGTTTGATGAAATGCTTGGTTGGATTTTAGTATGGACTTTGTTCCTCTTGGCCTAGGTGGAGTAATTAGTGATGCTTGAGTTATCTAATTCCCTTGTTGATTGATAATTAGAAGTTGCTCATTGATTTGGATACCACTAAAGCTAGTCTTTCCCTTGGGAGTTAGCTAGGACTTGTGGAATCAAGTTAATTCATCCACTTGACTTTCCTCCATGGTTAGAGGTTAACTAAGTGGTAACAATGGATAATTTGTGGTCACAATTGAGGAGGATAATTAGGATGGGACTTCTAATTCTCATAACCCTGCCAAGAGCTTTCATAGTTATTAGTTTACTTTCATTTCCATTTACATTTCTTGTCTAAAATCCCAAAAACCCCAAACATACCTCATAACCAATAATAAGACACTTCATTGCATTTCCTAGGGAGAATAACCCGAGGTTTTAATACTTCGGTTTATAAATTTAGGGGTTTGTACTTGTGACAAACAAATTTTTCTATGAAAGGATTATTGTTGGTTTAGAAACTATACTTTACAACGAGAATTTATTGTGAATTCTAAACCGTCAAAAGTCATATTCATCAGCGGCTTTTTCGAAGCCTTCTCCTTGCACTCTTTGATGGCCATCCTAAAAAGGAAAGGAAAAGAGAAAACATTAAACTCAAAGAAATAACGCTTGTAATATGGTACAAAGAAGCAAGTCATAGGTAGTGAGCACATAGATGGTAAGTGATGGGTGAAAATTAGATTTCACACAAAACTCACCGGCAAGTGTACCGGATTGCATCAAGTATTAATAACTCACAAGAGTGAGGTCGATCCCACATGGATTGGTGGATTAAGCAACTTTAGTGAGTGATTAGTTTAGTCAAGCTAACAGTGGTGAATTGAATGAAAATTGGATAACAGAATGTAAATTTGCAGAGAAGATAAAGTGTAGAAGGTAAATTAGCAAAAACTTAAAGAGCAAGAAAAGTAAATTGCATCAAATGTAAAGGGAATTGGGTGCAGGAAAATTAAA
Source organism: Arachis ipaensis (assembly GCF_000816755.2). Taxonomy (NCBI): domain Eukaryota; kingdom Viridiplantae; phylum Streptophyta; class Magnoliopsida; order Fabales; family Fabaceae; genus Arachis; species Arachis ipaensis. The sequence goes on from NC_029791.2 coordinate 75,109,787, forward strand.
GGAAGCAGTAAATCAGAACTTAGAATATTTGCAGAAAAATTAAAGTGCATGAAAAGTAAATTCAGGTCACAGCAGATTCAAATGTAAAATTGCAGAGAAGGAAATTGTAGCAGAAAATTGAGATTTGCAATAAGAGTAAACTGAATTCAATGCAATTGAAATGTAAAAGTGTATCAACTATACTAAGCTCTCTGGAGTCTCTAATCCTCCAAGAGAGATTTGAAGTCTCTAATCCTCTAGCCTTTGCTTCCTATTCTATTCCTACTCCTACTGTGCGCTCCTCCTTTTTAACAGAACTACAGCCTTTTTATAGGCATTCCTAAATTACAAATGAAATTCAAATTGAAAACAAATTACAATTAAATGCAAAATTCCTATTTTAGATGATCCTTGTGCATTTGAGTGAAATCAATTTGGGCTCTGCTTGCTTTTGTGTGTTGATGGGTTTGGAATTAGCTAAATTGAGCAGAGTTGCAGCTTCCAGGAGAGCGTAGTGTTCATTTAGAGAACGGAGCATTCAGGCACCCACGCGTTCGCGGCTTGTACACAAGCGCATCCTTGAGTAGCGTTCGTTAATTGAAGGCTCCATTCGTGCTATGAATGATATGTACGTGTGCGTGCCTTGTGCGCTTGCGCGTCCCTCACCACTTTTACTTCATCGGCGCGGGCACAGCAGCTTTGCGTGGGCGTCGGTTGCCTTCTTCAAGTTCGAACTCTGAAAGTGTCGCAGGCGTTCACTCAGACTGAATGTAACGTTCATTGTTCACTCAGACTGGATTTGCACAATTGCTTTTCCATGCGGCGGCATCTGGTACACGTGCGCGTCACGGGTGAACGTTGTGTTCATGAAATGAACGTAGCGTTCACCTGCACCCTGCTTCTTTGCTTTTTCTCGTCATCATCTTTTTTCCTTCCATTAATCAAACAAATACATTAAAGCCTTGGCATAATCATCAAATCTTGCATCATTCATATTATCAACTAAATCTTGCAAGAAATATAATGAAAATGCATGAAATTACCAATGTTTGATTGAATCAAGACAAGCATGAAATTATCACTCAAACACTTACTTATTATCTAAAAATGCATGAAAACCAAATAAAAACTAATGAAAAAGGCTTGTGAAACTAGCCTAAGATGACTTGTCATCACAACACCAAACTTAAATCTTGCTTGTCCCTAAACAAGCAGTAAAGCATAAGGAAAATTAATGGAAGCAGAGAAGTGTATAAGCCCTTTTATTGAAAGATATTGAATATTGATTAATGGGGTTTTCATGCATGGTATCTTATAGACTTTTATTCTGTGACTGAGACATCAACATTCCTTCGGATCCTTACTTGAATTACACAAAAAATGATACTTGTTATTGCTTGGTCCTTAGTTTTTCTTGTTCTTTTTCTTGGCTGAGATTTATTGCTCGCTGAGGCTTAATGCTATGTGGTAAGGCAGCTTTTTAGAGTAAGCTTTCAGCCAGCGTTCCCGCCCCAGTTGGTTCAAGATGCTAGGTGTTGAAACACCCCTATGGGCTTACTTGCTCAAGCCTCTCCTTAGCACACACATGTTACAGGCATTTAGCTTTGTTTTGTTTTTTGGAAATTGATGCCCAGCACCTCTTTGGGTTACTAAATACTTTGTCTCAATGTAGCTCTTGATGGTGGACTTTCGGTTGGCAATCCCGGGTTAGTTAACCCAAGTTGCCAGGTGATAAAGCACCCCTTAGAACCTAGTTATCCAAGCTTATCTTTGTACAAGAACATCACAGGCATTTATCCAAATTTCCAGCCATTGGTGCCCAGCCTTGTTTATTTCTTTTTGTTTCTTTCTCTTGCATTTTCTTTCTTTTATTTTGGACCTTTTTTCATTTGTCAAGTCTCATGAAATGCAACTTAAGTTCATATCACACAGTCATGCCAATATTCAGCCTTATTCATGAATCAACTAATAAACCAGCACATACCACCACATAACCTTATTCTGTCTCATATCATACCAGACTTTTACTCTTTCTCTATTTCACAGTTATTTTTCTTTTATTCAAGCATGAAGAACAAAGCATATAATTCAAGTAAGATGAAAATAAGTCAAGTGCTTAGACCAGCAAGCCACAACAACATGGAAACAAATAAACTAACAGACAGTGAATAAATCTAAGAAGACACAAATCAACAGGGGACATTTACACTTTGAATTAGCATGTTTAAGCTAAAATCAGTTAGAGAACAATATAACCTCTTGGAGTCCATTTATTTCCTCTGGTGTCATAATCATTGTTGGGTTCCATTTCCTTCCCTTGTCCATCCATATGATGATGTATCTTTTCCTCCAAGAAATTGAATGACTTCCTACAAGAGATATTGAAAGTTGCTTGTTCCCTAAGCACTTGAGAAACAGTTAGCATGCATGTATGCTTGTGATTTTCTGAACCTAAGTTGGTGTGAGAACACCAAACTTAGTTCCTTACCCACTTCTATATGTAGAAGAATAAATACATGCATGAAACATCAAGTACTTTTTATTAGGAAAGTAAACTATGAACTAGAAAACAACTATGAACTAGAAAACAGATATAAACTAAAAACTAGAAACATAACAATTATTAAGTAGTTTGTCTCATTGTTTGGAGCTAATACTAGTCGTGTTGAGGGTGCAATGTGTCCTTAATGAAATTTTTGGTGGAATACCAAACTTAGCATCCAACATTCACCTCTTAATTATTTTGGTGTGCAAGACCAAACTTACCTCTTTGTAATACAGAGAAATCTACTTAACTCCTTGATTGAAATGACTAAGAACGGAAAAACTACTGACCTGTAGCTGATGACTTTCTTCCTCTTCTTCCAGTTTGTTAAGAGGAATGACCTCAATGGTAAAGAGGAGCCAGTCAGTGCCCCGTTTCTTGGCCTGTTCCTAGCAAGCTTCCTTTTGTTAATTGCTTGATTGAGCTTTCTTGCTAGTGGTCCAGGGGTAGGATTGCTTGTGGTTGACCTCTCCTTCTTCGTTGATATGCTCAATGGTAGTTTGGTCACAATCCTCTCTTCGGTGTTGTTGTTAGTTTCCTTCACTTCTTTGATTGCAAGACATGGTTGCTGTGTGATTATTGGAGTTGTATCTTCATCAAGAGCCTTTTAAATTGATGGTTCTATGAGCCTTTCATCTATGTAATTCTCTGCTTCACTTGAGTTTGGACTCCCTTGATTGTCTTTCTCACTTTCTTGTTCCTCCACTTCCTCTTTTGCACTTAACATCTGATTTAATAGCACTTTTATAGAGGAGGTTTGTTGATCTTTCCAAGATTTCTTCATCACCTCTTCATATCTTTTAATCATGGATTCAAGTGCTAAGACTCTTTGGTTCAGGGGAGTTTGTGAGGGTTGTGAGTTTTCATGTTCCTTTGTCATCTCAAGTGGCTTCTATAAATCTGTAGTCTCAGGTTCAATTACCTCTACAACCTCCTCCTCTATTGAAATTTCACTTGATGTAGTAGCATCTCTTTATCTTGCTCTTCTACTTCCTCCTCCACATCCACCAATTGTTCTTCATCTTCCTTGCTTAGAACTTCTTTGTTTCTCCTTGCCTGCTCCAAATATCCATCCATCTTATTGCTGAGGGTTTCTTGCTCTTTCCAAGAGTCTATGGATATTTGCAAGTATTCCTCAAATGCTAGCTCAAGGGATGAAGGCTAAGAAAAATTTTGTGGACATGGATGTGTTGTGGTAAAATTGTTTTGAGGGATATGGAATGAATTTTGTGAACTGTGAAATGAATCTTGTGGTTGGTATGAATGAATTGAAGGTTTGCTCAAGTGATGATGGCTCTTGATTATTGGAGTATGAAACATTGAATGCTCTCTGATTTTGATCCTCCCAATCACAACTTGAAGAATTGTGGAATTCATCACAGTACGGATCATCTTGTGGCATTGGGGGACAATCTTGCATGAATTTATTGAAAGTGCACTCCAGTGAAGATGTCTCTTGAGGAACAAAGTATGGATCACTAAGATCTCTTTGATTTTGACCTTTCCAGCCACAACATGAGTAGTTGTTAGACTTATCAAAATCTGGATCATATTGTGTCTCTGGGGAGTGTCCTATTTCAACTGATTGTTCACACTCTTGTTGACATGTCCAGATACCATGAGGGTAATGACATAAATCATCTTGTGGTTCTAGATCACATCTCATGTGAATTGCTTCATCATCTATCATTTCTTGGTGATATTCCCAGCCATCATTAGGATAATGACTTGAATCATATTGTGATGGTGGGCAATATCCCATAAAATTGTCTTGATTATTTTCTGAGGCATATCCCCACTGATTGGGTTGCTCAGAATTTGTTAATTCTTGGTGATACTCCTAGCCACCATTAGAATAATGACTTAAATCATTTTGTGATGGTGGGAAATATCCCATATGATTCTCTTGCTCATCTTGTGGTTCTGAAGCATATTTCCATTGATTGGAGTGCTCAGAATTTGTATTTTCTTGGTGATATTCTCAGCCACCATTAGAATAGTCAATTGGTGATAGTGGGTAATATCCCATATGATTCTCTTGCTCATCTTGTGGTTCTGAAGCATATCTCCATTGATTGGAGTGCTCAGAATTTGTATTTTCTTGGTGATATTCCCAGCCACCATTAGAATAGTCAATTGGTGATCGTGGGTAATATCCCATATGATTATCTTGCTCATCTTGTGGTTCTGAAGCATATCTCCATTGATTGGAGTGCTCAAAATTTCTATTTTCTTGGTGATATTCCCAGCCACCATTAGAAAAGTCAATTGGTGATGGTGGGTAATTGATGAGCGGATAATTTATACGCTTTTTGGCATTGTTTTCATATAGTTTTTAGTATGTTTTAGTTACTTTTTATTATATTTTTATTAATTTTTTTGCAAAAATCACATTTTTGGACTTTACTGTAAGTTTGTGTGTTTTTCTATAATTTCAAGTATTTTCTGGCTGAAATTGAGGGACTTGAGCAAATATCTGATTCAGAGGCTGAGAAAGGACTGCAGATGCTATTGGATTCTGACCCTCCTGCACTCGAAGTGGATTTTCTGGAGCTACAGAAGCCCAATTGGCGCGCTCTCAATTGCATTGGAAATTCGACATCTTGGACTTTCCAACAATGCATAATAATCCATACTTTGCCCGAGATTTGATGGCCCAAACTGGCATTCAACGCCAGCTAGAGACCCTTTTCTGGCGTAAAATGCCAGAACTGGCACCAGAACTGGAGTTAAACGCCCAAACTGGCATCCAAGCTGGCGTTAAACTCTAGAAAAGGCCTATGCACGTGTAAAGCTCAATGCTTAGCCCAAGCACACACCAAATGGGCCCCGGAAGTGGATTTCTGCACTATTTGCACTTAGTTACTTATTTTCTATAATCCTTAGTAACTAGTTTAGTATAAATAGCACTTTTTACTATTTTATTCAAGGAGCTTATGCCATTTTTCACATTTGGGAGGATGGCCATTCGGCCATGCCTAGACCTTTTTCTCTTATGTATTTTCCAACGGTGGAGTTTCTACACCTCATAGATTAAGGTGCGGAGCTCTGCTGTTCTACATGAATTAATGCAAGTACTATTATTTCTCTTTCAATTCACGCTTACTTCTTCACCAAGATATACTTTCGTACTTAATTCAGTTAATTCAGAATGAAGGGGTGACCCATGATAATCACCCACTATCTTCGTTACTTGCTTAGCCAAGATCCGCGTGCCTGACAACCACAAGCGGTCTACATGATGTTCAACGTAGTCATTGGACGATAGCCGGAGTATAATCTCTTTGGTCTCTGATCCACGGATTTGACTTGCCTCTCCTAACAAAAGAGCATTCGAATCCGTGATATTAGAACCTTCGTGGTAGAGGCTAGAACCAATTGGCAGCATTCCTGAGATCCAAAAAATCTAAACCTTGTCTGTGGTATTCCGAGTAGGATCTGGGATGGGATTACTGTGACGAGCTTCAAACTCACAAATGTTGGGCACAGTGACAGTGTGCAAAAGGATAGAGAGATCTTATTCCGACACAAGTGAGAACCAACAGATGATTAGCCGTGCGGTAGCTGTGCCTAGTATTTTTCATCCGAGATGAGAGATCCGACAGTTGATTAGCCATACAGAAACAGTACCTAGACCATTTTCACTGAGAGGACGGATGGTAGCCATTGACAACAGTGATCCACCAACATAAATCTTGCCATGGAAGGGAGCACGCATGATTGGATGAGAAAATAGGAAAGCAGAGGTTCAGAAGCAACAAAGCATCTCTAAACGCTTATCTGGACTTTCTACCAATAAATTACATAAGTATCTTTATTTTAATTTACGTTTTATTTATCATTCAGTTATCAAAACTCATAACCAATTGAATCCGCTTGACTAAGATTTACAGGATAATCATAGCTTGCTTCAAGCCGGCAATCTCCGTGGGATCGACCCTTACTCGCGTAAGGTTTTATTACTTGGATGACCCAGTGCACTTGCTGGTTAGTTGTACCAGAGTTGTGAAAGGTGTGATCACAATTCCGTGCACCAAGTTTTTGGTGCCGTTGCCGGGGATCGTTCGAGTTTGGACAACTAACAGTTCATCTTGTTGCTTAGATTGGGTAATTTTATTTTATGTTTAAGCTTTTTATTTTTATTTTCGAAAAAAAATAATACAAAAAAATTAATAAAATCATAAAAACCAAAAAAAAATTTTGTGTTTCTTGTTTGAGTCTTGTGTCAAATTTTAAGTTTGGTGTCAATTGCATTTTTTAATTTTCTTAAAATTTTCAAAAATTCATCATGTGTTCTTTCTTGATCTTCAAGTTATTCTTGATGATTTTCTTGTTTTGTGCTTTTTGTTGTTTTTCATATGCATTTTCGAATTCATAGTGTCTAAACATTAAAAATTTCTAAGTTTGGTGTCTTGTAATGCGTTTCTTTTCTTAAAAATTTTCAAAAATATGTTCTTGATGTTCATCATGATCTTCAAAGTGTTCCTGGTGTTCATCTTGACATTCAAAGTGTTCTTGCATGCATTATTTGTTTTGATCTTAAATTTTTATGTTTTGTTTCATTTTGTTATTTTTCTCTCTCCTCATTAAAATTCAAAAGTCAAAAAAATATCTTTTCCTTATTCTTCTCATAATTTTCGAAATTTTAAGTTGACTTGGTCAAAAATTTTTAAAATTTAGTTGTTTCTTGTTAGTCAAGTCAAAATTTCAATTTAAAAACTTTATCTTTTCAAATCTTTTTCAAAATCAATTCTTTTTCATTTTTTTATGATTTTTGAATTTCATTCTTAAAATTTTTCAAAATATTTTTCTTAATTTTATTTCATATTTTCGAAAATCCTTGCTAACAATTAATGTTTTGATTCAAAAATTTCAAGTTTGTTACTTTCTTGTTAAGAAAGGTTCAATCTTTAAATTCTAGAATCATATCTTTTAGTTTCTTGTTAGTCAAGTCATCAACTTTATTTTTAAAAAATCAAATCTTTTTAATTTCTTTTTCAATTCTTTTTCAAAATAAATTTCAATCATATCTTTTTAAAATTTTAATTTCAAAATCTTTTTCTAACTTCTTATCTTTTCAAAATTTACTTTCAAACCTTTTCAACTAATTACTTGAGTTGATTGTTTTAATTTTAAAAATTTACTATTTCCTATCTTTTTCAAAACCACCTAATTACTTTTTCACTTCTCATTTTCAAAAACAACTAACCACTTTCTCAAAATTCTTTTTAATTAACTAATTGTTTTAAATTCTAATTTATTTTATTCCTTTTAATATTTTCGATCACTAACTAAATAATTAAAATAAAAATAAACATATTTTTCTTTTATTTTACTTAAAAAAAATCGAATACTCCCTCTCTCATCTCTTTCTATTTATTTATTTAATTACTAACACTTCTCTTCTACTCATAATTCGAACCCCTCTCTCTTCTCTCTGTTTGAATTACTCATCTCATCTCTCTTTTCATTCTTCTATTCTTCTATTCTTATACTCACATAAAGGAATCTCTAATGTGACATAGCGAATTCTCATTCTCTCTTTGTTCTCTTCTTTTTCATATGAGCAGGAACAAGGATAAGGACATTCTTGTTGAAGCTGATCCTAAACCTGAAAGGACTCTGAAGAGGAAGCTAAGAGAAGCTAAAGCACAACACTTCGAAGAGGACCTTACAGAAAATTTCAAAAAAGAAGCAAACATGGCAGCCGAACCCAACAACAATGGTGGAGATGCAAGGAATATGCTTAGTGACTTTACTGCACCAACTTCCAACTTCTATGGAAGAAGCATCTCAATTTCTGCAATTGGAGCAAACAAATTTGAGCTTAAGCCTCAATTAGTTTCTCTAATGCAGCAGAATTGCAAGTTTCATGGACTTCTATTGGAAGATTCTCATCAGTTCTTAGCTGAATTCTTGCAAATCTGTGACACTGTTAAGACCAATGGGGTTAATCCCGAGGTCTACAGACTTCTGCTTTTCCCCTTTGCTATAAGAGACAAAGCTAGGATATGGTTGGACTCACAACCTAAAAAAGGCTGAACTCTTGGAAAAAGTTGGTCAATGCTTTCTTGGCCAAATTCTTTCCACCTCAAAGGATGAGCAAGGTTAGAGTGGAAGTCCAAACCTTCAGACAGAAGGAAGGTGAATCCCTCTATGAAGCTTGGGAAAGATACAAGCAATTGATTTGAAGGTGTCCTTCTGACATGCTTTTAGAATGGAGCATCCTAGGTATATTCTATGACAGTCTGTCTGAATTGTCCAAGATGTCATTGGACCACTCTGCTGGTAGATCTTTTTATTTGAAGAAAACACCTGTAGAAGCCCAGGAACTCATTGAAATGGTTACAAATAACCAGTTCATGTACACTTCTGAAAGAAATCCTATGAATAATGGGATGACTCAGAAGAAAGGAGTTCTTGAGATTGATACTCTGAATGCCATATTGGCTCAGAATAAAATATTGACTCAGCAAGTCAATATAATTTCTCATAATCTGACTGGAATGCAAGCTGCATCCGGCAGTACTAAAGAAGCTTCCTTTAAGGGAGAAGATTATGACCCTGAGAATCCTGTAATGGAAGAGGTGAATTACATGGGAGAATCCCATGGAAACACCTATAATCCTTAATGGAGAAATCATCCAAATTTCTCATGGAAGGATCAACAGAAGCCTCAACAAGGCTTCAATAATAATAATGATGGGAGAAATAGGTTTTGCAATAGCAAGACTTTTCCATCATCTTCTCAGCAACAGACAGAGAATTCTAAGCAGAGCCTCTATGACTTAGCAACTATTGTCTCTGATCTATCTATGACCACTCTCAGTTTCATGACTAAAATAAGGTCCTCCATCAAAAATTTGGAGGCACAAGTGGGTCAGCTAAGTAAAAGAGTTACTGAAACTCCTCCTAGTACTCTCCTAAGCAGTACAGAAGAGAATCCCAAAAGAGAGTGCAAAGCCATAACTATATCCAAAGTGGCCGAACCTGGAGAGAGTAAAAAGGCAGTGATTTCTAGTGAGGAAGACCTTGCTGGACGTACACTGACCAATAAGGAGTTCCCTATTGAGAAACCAAAGAAATTTGAGGCTCATACAGAGACCATAGAGATTCCACTGAACTTACTGTTGCTATTCATGAGCTCTGATGAGTAATCTTCCTCTAAAGAGGATGAAGATATTGTTGAAGAGCAAGTTGCTCGGTATCTAAGAGTAATCATGAAGCTGAATGCCAAGTTATTTGGTAATGAGACTTGGGAGGATGAACCTCTATTGCTCATCAATGAACTGAATTCCTTGGTTCAACAGAAATTACATCAGAAGAAACCGGATCCCGGAAGGTTCTTAATACCTTGTACTATAGGCACCATGACCTTTGAGAAGACTCTGTGTGACCTGGGGTCAGGAATAAACCTCATGTCACTCTCTGTAATGGAGAAACTAGGGATCTTTGAGGTACAAGCCGCAAGAATCTCACTAGAGATGACAGATAAATCAATGAAACAGGCTTATGGACTTGTAGAGGATGTCTTAGTGAAGGTTGAAGGCCTTTACATCCTTGCTGACATCATGATCCTAGACACTGGGAAGGATGAGGATGAATGCATTATCCTTGGAAGGCCCTTCCTAGCCACAGTAAGAGCTGTGATTGATGTGGACAGAGGAGAGTTAGTCCTGCAACTGAATAAGGACTACCTTGTGTTTAAGGCTCAAGGATCATCCTCTGTAACCATGGAGAGGAAGCATGAAAAGCTTCATCCAATTCTCTCCATACAGAGTCAAGCAGAAACCCCGCATTCAAACTCTAAGTTTGGTGTTGGGAGGCCACCATCATACTCTGAGTGTCTGTGAAGCTCTATAAGAGCTCACTGTCAAGCTATTGACATTAAAGAAGAGCTTATTGGGAGGCAACCCAATCTTATTTATCTATGTTAATTACTTTTTCATTTCATTTTCCATTGTTATTTTATATTTTCTTTAGGTTGATGATCATGTGGAGTCATAAAAACAGCTGCAGAATTAAAGAAGAATAAAAAATAGCATAAAAAATAGCACACCCTAGAGGACAGGCTTATTGGTGTTTAAATGCTAGTAAGGATAGCAGAATGGGCATTTAACGCCCAGTCTGGCAGCATTCTGGGCGTTAAACGCCACAATTGGCAGACAAACTGTCGTTTAACGCCAGAAAAGGGTGTCTGGCTGGCATTAAATGCCAGAAAGAGGAATCAGCCTGGCGTTTAATGCCAGGAAAGGCAGCAGAGCTGGCGTTAAATTCCATAAATGGCACACAGAGGGCCTTTAAATGCCAAAAAGGTGCAGGGACCAGAATTCCTTAACACCTCAGGATCTGTGAACCCCACAAGATCCCCACCTATCCCAACTCACTCTCTCTCATTTTCACACCTTTCTATAACTCTCTTTCCCAAAATAACCTCCACCAATCACCTATATTTCTCCTCCAAAACCATCATACAACTCACCTACCCCCACCTATTCAAATTCAAACCATCTCCCTCCCAAACCCAACCCCTATTACAAGAATTCCCTCTCCACTCCACTCCTCTATAAGCCCCTCATCACTCCTTCATTTTCATACATCATAACCACCTCAAACCCCCCTTGGCCGAACCATTCACACACCTCCATCTACTCTATCTCTTCTTCCTCTAATCCTTTTTTTCTTCTTTTGCTCAATGACGAGCAAACCTTTTATGTTTGGTGTGGAAAAAAGCTCTACTTTTTGTTTTTCCATAATTATTAATGGCACCTGACGTTAGAGATTTTTGCCATTAAAGAATGTCATAAAAACAGTCGCGTTGTAGATATAGTCTCTAAACCAACAGAAATCCCTTTTGTGCAAACGTTTTAGTTGTCTCAAGTAACAAACCCCTTAAAATTGATAACCGAGTATTTAACCTCGGGTCGTCTTCTCAAGGAACTGCAAGGAAGTATGTTCTTATTATTGGCTATGGAGATTGCAAATTGGGGTTTCAAGAATGCGGAACAAGTAATTTAATGGTGAGTAAATTAAATGGCAATTAAAATGAATAAATAACTGTAAAGTAAACTTTTGGCATGGTATGAGAAATTGGATGTCCAAATTAGTTATCCTTATCAATAGTAATGAAAGCTGAATCTTAATTCCTCTTAGTTAACCTTTGCTAAAGCAAGGGAAGGTCAAGGGACAAATTGGTTTGATCTTCGAATCCTATTTATTTCCTAAGAAAAGATTGGGATTATTGAGGTTCAATTCAATTGGCAAGATAACAATTATCAATTATGCTGTTGAATTGGATAACTCCTGAGTTACTGATTTCTTAACCAAAACCAAAAGGAGAAAAGTAAATCTACTGGAATAAAGATGTCTTTAGAGTAAAAGCAATAATAGCATAAATGAGAGAAAGCAATATTAAACTGGAATACCTCAAATAACATTAATTCAAATAATCTGGAACATAGAATAATTCATAAATCAAATTGCAAATATAAATAATCAACTAAAGTAAAGGAACATTAAACCTGGATCGAGAGTTACTCCTGAAACTAAGAGAAGTCTTAAATCCTAGTCCTAAGAGAGAGGAGAGAACCTCTCTCCAAGCTAATCTAAATCATGAGAAGTGGAAATTGGCGAGATCTCTCTGAATGGATGCATTCCCTCACTTCATAACCTCTGGTCTATGCCTTCTGGACTTGGATTTGGACCAAAAAGGGCTTCAGAATTCGCTATGAGCGTTTTCTGCAATTTCTGGTGCATAGCCTCTGTCACGCGTCCGCGTGGGTCACACGGTCGCGTCATTCGGAGATTTTCCTTGCCACGCGATCGCGCCAATCATGCGGCCGAGTCATATACGTTCTGCTTAAGGTGCGCGGTCGCGTCAGTCATGCGGCCGCATCGCTGCTGATTCGCACTTGGCACGCGATCGCGTCGTCCATGCGATCGCGTGGATACCAGTTTCTTCAAGGACTCCATTTTGCGCTTTCCTTCCATTTTTGTATGTTTCCTTTCCATCCTTTGGGTCATTCCTGCCTTAGAAGATCTGAAACTACTCAACACACTAATCACGGCATCGAATGGAAATAAAGGTAATTAAAATAATTAATTTAAAAGCATAGGAAACATGTTTTTCACATACATCACATAATAAGAAAGGGAAAGTAAAACCATGCAATTAACATGAATAAGTGGGTCAAGAGTTGAATAAATCACTCAAACTAAGCACAAAATACATCATAAAATATGGGTTTATCAACCTCCCCACACTTAAACAACAGCATGTCCTCATGCTAAATCCAAGGTAACAAGTAAGGTTAAAGCGATGGAATGTCATGCAATGTAATCTAATCTAAATGCAACTACCTAAATGAATGATGCATCATGCAATTCTAATTTATTCACTCATATATAAAGCTTACAGGTAGTTAAATTAATTCACATTCTCAAGGAGTCATATATGTATATATAGCCAAGCTTTAGATAATCAATAAGCATTTTTACAATTGAGATGGGAGAAAAAGCATTTTGTGAACTTGCAAGACAATTAGATAATTCAAACAGAGATAAATGTTTAATGAGCTATTGAACCCTCACTGGATTTGTGTTTACTCTTTAGTCACTCAGTGTTTATTGGGTTAATCAATCTATTCATCTTTTTATTCTTTCTTTCTATAACTTTGTTCTTCATCTAACCAATTAACAATTATAGAATACAGTCATACCAAAAATCATGAGGACTTTAATTAAGGTTGTAATGGGGCTAAGGTAAAGGTAAGGATATATGTATAAGGCTAAGTGAGCTAATAAGTGAATCCTTAATTAGACTAAGATCTCACCTAACATACATACTTAGTAAAACAAAACTTCTTTACCTATTTTCCCATATTTTTCCCACTTTTGGATGTTACATGCTCATGTTTCAATTTTTATTTTTTTTATCCCATGTGCATTGCTTTTAATTTGCATTTGGGGAATCCTTTTTGTATCCACTTTATTAAATTCTGAAAAATGACTTTTTTTTAATGCACATGGTAATTTAATCACTTTGATTTCTGATGAGCATGCTTCCCAAAAATTTCTTAGTTTGAGTTATTTTATTCTTTTCAACTGTTTTACCTTTTGTTTTTATCATCCATGTTCACAATAGATTTCCCGTATTTAAACTATTCATATTTTTCTATCTTAAGCTAACTAAGGATTCAACTTGGGATTTTATTTTGTTTTCCTGCTTAAGGCAAGTAGTGTGGCTAATAGAATAAAAAAGGGATTTAAAGGCTCAAGGGGACTAACAAGGGTGATGTGAAAAGGTAGGTTATTTTGGGATAAGTAAGCTAAAATCAAATGATGGCCTCAATCATTCTTTTGGTATGTATCTATATTCTATATTCTATATTCTATAATTGGACATATAGATTAAAACAAAGTAAAGAATACTAGAATATAAAAGAAGGGCGGAACACACAGGAATAAAAATTATGGTTTAAATGTAACCATACAATTAAGCTCAAAACTCACAGGCTATGTGTTCTCTAGCTCAAAAATCATTTATCACTTATGTATGTCATGCAGGTTTAGTTAAAAATTCTCATTATTCTCAATGTAAAAATTATATTGAATGGCTTTAAAGTTCTAGTGTTTCTCCTTGATGAAGTGTTGTTAACTTAACTACATGATGTAATGCTATATATACAAGGTTTATGGATTTAAATCTGTTATGTTCAAGTTCCTAGCTTACTTCCTTTTTATATTTTCAATTTAAACTAAGCTATCTTATGATAAAAAGGGTAAACTATACTGAATAATCCACTAATAAGTTAGAATTGCAAACTAAACTAAATAACTAAGATATGAACTAAAGTGCAAGATGCAGAAATAGAGTAAAAATACATAAGAGCAATGTATAAGTACTCAGAAAATAAAAATAAAAATAAAGAGAAAAATACAGAAAAATATCCAAAATAAAAGAAAAAGAGTCTGTAGTGGTTTACCAAAATAATACGCCAGAGATGGCGACCTCCCCACACTTAAAATGAAGCATCGTCCCTGATGCTCACTCACGCAGGGTGTGAAGGGGTGTCATCACTGGGAGGGATGGTAGCTGGTGTCTCTGTGGTGGCTGGCTGAATGTCCGACTGCTGGAGAGGAGGGACTGTCTGAATGGGGATCTCAGGATCTACAGCCTAGATCTGCTGGGGTGCTGCCTACTGGGTGTCTGCCTGCTCTGCCTCTCCCTAGGGATGGGTCTCTGCTTGGGCGCATCCGCCTCCTCCTCAGATGCCTCAGAAGGTGTGTCAGGCTCGGAGGGGATGTCACCAGATCGTATCATCAGCTTCAGGTGCTCGTAGCATCACTTGTTGCGACGCTCTATCTGGTCAAATTGTCGAAACAAGCGGTGCACCAGATGATAGACAGGCTCTGTGGCAGGTAGAGGTGCAGTGGTGGTGGCAGGGGTAGATAGTGCAGCAGTCAAGGAAGATGGACCGGCAGATGGTGTAGCCGTATCATCAGCAGTGGCAGTCAGGAATGGGGGTCTATAGCCCAAGGCTAGGAAGTTCCTGCTATGCGGGATAAGCTTCTTGCACTCTGCAGCAGGTGGCCTCTCATCAGCATCCTCCCATGGCATGTCATCTCGACGGCCCAGCTGTGTAACCAGATAGGGAAAGGGGAGAGTGCCGCAGACGTGGACCCTGGCCATGTAGTGCCGGATAAAGCGTGGCAGGTACAGGTCCTTGCCCTCCATCACACACCAAAGGAGGGTGATCATAGCGGCTGGTATCTCAGTCTCGTGAGTACTCGGCATAATGTAGTTGCTGAAGATCTGATGCCATAGCCGAGCCTCATCGTTCAGGTAAATCCGCTTGATCCCTTTGGGCATGGTGGTGTTCTGACTCATGATCCAAGGAACGGACGGGTCAAGGGCAATCCAGGCCTTGACTGCATCCCAGTCAAACTTTATGAAGCGAATATCCTCCTCAGCTTTCTGATAGCCATCTGTCTGATCAGTCTTAGGCAGAAGTTTCAGAACCTCTTCTATTGCCTCCTCAGTAACCAATATCTGCTTCCCTCTGAGGTTTACTGTATCTAGGGAAGTTTTAAAGTAGTTGCAGTAGAATTCCCTAACCCAAGATGTATTAACCTCAGTCAGAGGTCTCTCCAGAAAGAACCAGCCTCGTTGTTTGATCTGATCAGAGGTGTATTGCTAGAGTTCTTCTGGGATCTTCAAAGTCCGCTCCAGGTATAGGTTCCTGGAGTTTGCAAACATCGGATACTTCAGCTCACAGTATCGGTTTGCAAACTTTACCGGGTCAGTGGCGGGAAGTAGCTGGTCGGCCTTCTCCTGCGGTGTAAAGGCTTTCTCCCGCAAGGAGGCATCATGCATGAGGTCGATGATAGACACGGAGGCTTCGCCTCTTTTCCTTTTGCCAGTAGTGGCCTTGCCTTTGCCCCTTCTCTGGGAATCTGACATCCTGAGAAACAGAAAAATAGGATATAATAAAAATAGGAAAGCAAATAGGCAAATAATCAAAGAAAACACAAAGTGGCAAAGGAGCAATAGGATCATGAATATGAGTTAAGTAAAATGTGCATTTAGGATTGTATGTGAGTGAAAAGTTTGAAAAGAGAAATCACAATCCAAAATGTAATTGAATGCAAGTTAAATGGAAAAATTAACATCATGCCTGGGTTAGAATGTTAAAAGAAAGTGAAAGAAAAGCAAGAAAAGAAGTTTTGAAAAGGTTAGGTTGGTTAGAGGTAAAATCAGTGAGTTAGAGAAAATTGGGTTAAAGTAAGAGGCATAAGGAAAATAGTCCAAGTAACAAGTAATCACAGGTAGAAGCTATAGGTAACTCATATTCAAACAAGTAAAACAATTTGATGATGATTCAAATAGAGATAAAGAA
>NC_029791.2:75126233-75147695 GCF_000816755.2 Arachis ipaensis
GCGTCGGGGGGGAGGGTGAAGGAGAAGAGGGAGAGAAGAAGGGGTTGGGAGTTGGTGGTGATGGGTCGGTGGTGGCGCGGTGGTGGGTCTGCGGCGGCGGTAGGTCTGCGACGGCGGTGGATGTGGGGAAGGAGGGAGGGGAAGAAAGAAGAAGAAAGAAGGAGGGAAGGCGGGGAGAGGCGGTGACGGGAGGCGCTTGGTGGTGGGTGGCGGCGGTTGGCAGGGTTGGTGCATCGGAGGGTGGTGGTGGGCGTTGGGGGTTGGGAGAGGGGATGAAGGGGGTAATGGGAAGGGTTTCGGGGATGGGGGTGGATTATCGTCGTTGGCGGCACGGGTGACGGCGGTCGGCGGCGCAGCCTGCAGTGGCGGTGGTGGGGTCGGTGGAGACATGGGGTTGGAGAAAGAAAGCGGAAGGTCCAAGGCGTTGTGCGTTAGGGAAAATAGGCAAGCATCAAATAAGAATAAAAAGGTAAAAACAAGTACAATCCTATCAATCTGTACGTAAAACATCACCTAAAATCCAACAATGCATCGGATCCTACACCAATGACCTAAATCCAGATAAATAAACGTGACAAGAACAAAGACAAAATAGTTTAAACGTTTAGACAACGACGACACTAGAACAAGTATACGACATAACGAATGTAGGGTTTTGCGTGACTGGGGGGGTTATATTTTTGAATCCACGCGGCCGCGTGGGGCACGCGGTCGCGTGGTTGGGGCGAAAATGGGAGTGACGCGATCGCGTGGGGCGCGCGATCGCATGGAGGGGGTAAAAGAAGGGAAGACGCGATCGCATGGGGCATGCAGAATGCAATATGCAGAATGCAGCACTTGATGTGAATGCTGTGCATGATTCCAGGTTCAATAAAATAAAATAAAATTCAAAAACAAACAAAACTAAATAAAATTAAAATTGCAAAAGGAACGATCATACCACGGTAGGTTGTCTCCCACCTAGCACTTTTAGTTAAAGTCCTTAAGTTGGACATTTGAAGAGCTTCTTGTTATGGTGGCTTGTGTTTAAATTCATCCAGAAATCTCCACCAATGCTTGGAATTCCAATAGCCTCTGAGGTCCCAAACTAGGCATGTAAAGCTTCTGAGCAGCTTCAAACAGATTTTCAGGCTTCCGGGGTGACGAATGTCAGAATAGATTCCAGGATCCCAAGCCTTGGATCTAAATTCGCCTCCGTCTTGATCTATATTTTTCCATTCGGGCGATTTAGAAAGTAGATTCTCACCATAGTGACCAAACACTTTCCGAGATCCATTCAATTGAGCTTGATACCAATCCGTGCACTTCAAGTTGAAGCGTGGAACCTTATTGAACCTTGTGCACCAGCTCTGAGCACGAGCCATTTCCCTCTTACTCTTAAAGCCGCATAGAGCTCTAAGCTGGCCATCTGTTTCAAGTAAACCATATTCAAATGAATAAGTAAAGTTAAAGGTTAAGGATTGTACCCACTTGAAGCTTGTATTAGGCGGTAATGGCCTTGGGGAAGGTGTTTCTGGTGGTTCTGTAAGTTCTACTCCCTTGTGCTCTTCTGCGAATTCCTCCACTTCCTCGCAGGATTCTTTAAATGCATCTGTATCCTGGTCAAAGTCTTCTATGTCTTCCTCATCACTCGAGTCATTGATGGGAGGCTGAGAGAAATCTACCTCTGCATCATCTTCGTATTCATTTGGGGAAGATTCTTCGATCTCAGAGAATTCACTTGTGAATGCAAGTTCATTACTAAGAGAGCTTGACTTGCGACTATCATTATCAAGGGAATTTGTGTCCCGGGTTATTCCGTCTAGTTCTTCATAAATGACTTGCCTTGGGGATTGTGCAATATCCTCCTTAACATTAACTGTAACGTCCTTGACGGAGTTCTCCTCAACTCTGGATTCCCATGGAGGTTCAGCGTCTCCTAGATCTTCAACCAACTCTTCTTCTTGTACAATGACAGCTTCTTCTGCTTGTTCGAGTACGAATTCATGCTCTGTCTTGTCCACTGGAGTTTCTAATATCTCCTTCATGCTACACTCTTCATTAGATTGTCCACATGGGGCTGTGGTTGGTCCTTGAATGTTCGCGCGTCTAGAAACTAATTGAATTACTGCTTGCTCCAGTTGTCGAATAGTTGCTTGAAGTTTATTTACTGTTGCCTTGAGGCGAACCTCTGATTCTCGGGGTGATGGATTTGGACATGAGACATAGGGAAGTGGTTGTGCTTGGGAGTGATTGGGTTGGAACTGGAGTGGAAAAGGATCTTATGGTGGCGAATGGTGAAGAGAAGCTTGTGAGTGGGGCGGTTCGTGGTTATGTTAAGAGGTTGGTCTATGGGCACGGGGTGGGGCTTGTTGGTAGTTACAAGATTGTCCACCATATCTATCAGCCGGGTATGCATTGTAGAATGGTCGCTGTCCATGATATCTTGGAGGATGTTGTTGCCTAAAGGGTTGATTAGATCCTCTTGGCTCCATCCATCCTTGATTGGTCTGACCTTGATGCATATTCCTGTTGTAACTTCTATTTCCTTCAACAAAGTTAGAACCAAACACAAAGCGAGAGGGGTGAGAGTTCATAGTAGCAAATAAAATTAAAAAGGAGAAACAGAAATAAATAAACAAGTAAAAGAAAAATATGTACAATAACCAATAATAAGGCACATGTTAGCAGTTTCCCGGCAACGGCGCCATTTTGATGTTAGGGATTTTTGCCAGTAAAGAATGTCATAAAAACAGTCGCGTTGTAGATATAGTCTCTAAACCAACAGAAATCCCTTTCGTTCAAACGTTTTGGTTGACACAAGTAACAAACCCCTTAAAATTGATAACCGAGTATTTAACCTCGGGTCGTCTTCTCAAGGAACTGCAAGGAAGTATGTTCTTATTATTGGCTATGGAGACTGCAAATTGGGGTTTCAAGAATGAGGAAAAAGTAATTTAATGGTGAGTAAATTAAATGGCAATTAAAATGAATAAATAACTGTAAAGCAAACTTTTGGCACGGTATGAGAAATTGGAAGTCCAAACTAGTTATCCTTATCAATTGTAATGAAAGTTGAATCTTAATTCCTCTTAGTTAACCTTTGCTAAAGCAAAGGAAGGTCAAGGGACAAATTGGTTTGATCTTCGAATCCTATTTATTTCATAAGAAAAGATTGGGATTATTGAAGTTCAATTCAATTGGCAAGATAACAATTATCAGTTATGCTATTGAATTGGATAACTCCTGAGTTACTGATTTCTTAACCAAAACCAAAAGGAGAAAAGTAAATCTACTGGAATAAAGATGTCTTCAGAGTAAAAGAAATAATAGCATAAATGAGAGAAAGCAATATTAAACTGGAATACCTCAAATAACATTAATTCAAATAATCTGGAACATAGAAGAATTCATAAATCAAATTGCAAAAATAAATAATCAACTAAAGTAAAGGAACATTAAACCTGGATCGAGAGTTACTCCTGAAACTAAGAGAAGTCCTAAATCCTAATCCTAAGAGAGAGAGGAGAGAACCTCTCTCCAAGCTAATCTAAATCATGAGAAGTGGAAATTGGCGAGCTCTCTCTGAATGGATGCATTCTCTCACTTCATAACCTCTGGTCTATGCCTTCTAGACTTGGATTTGGGCAAAAAAGGGCTTCAGAATTCGCTATGAGCGTTTTCTGCAATTTCTGGTGCATAGCCTCTGTCACGTGTCTGCGTGGGTCATGCGGTCGCATCATTCAGAGCTTTTCCTTGCCACGCGATCGCGTCAGTCTTGCGGCCGCGTCATATGCGTTCTGCTTAAGGCGCGCGGTCGCGTCAGTCATGCCTTTCCTTCCATTTTTGTATGTTTCCTTTCCATCCTTTGAGTCATTCATGCCTTAGAAGATCTGAAACTACTCAACACACTAATCACGGCATCGAATGGAAATAAAGGTAATTAAAATAATTAATTTAAAAGCATAGGAAACATATTTTTCACATACATCACATAATAAGGAAGGGAAAGTAAAACCATACAATTAACATGAATAAGTGGGTAAAGAGTTGAATAAATCACTCAAACTAAGCACAAAATACATCATAAAATATGGATTTATCAGCACCTAAGGCTAGAGACACCTCTAGGAAGAGAAAAGGAAAGGCAGTTGCTTCCAACTTCGAGTCTTGGGAGATGGAGAGATTCATCTCAAAAGCCCATCACTAAAAAGAGGATGAAGCAAACAAGAGAGCCCACTCATGGACCTCACCAAGAGCACTCCATCATCCTCCATGAAATCAGAGAGGACCAAAAGGCCATGAGAGAGGAGCAACAAAGGCAAGGAAGAGACATAGAGGATCTCAAGAACTCCATTGGTTCTTCAAGAGGAAGAAGAAGCCACCATCACGAAGGTGAACCCATTCTTTAATCTCCTTGTTTATTTTCTTTTATGTTTTTGGTTTTTATGCTTTATGTTTTGACTATGTTTGTGTCTTCATTATATGATCATTAGTGTTTAGTGTCTATGTCTTAAAGCTATGAATGATCCATGAATCTTTCACCTTTCTTAAATGAAAAATGTTTTTTGAAAAAGAAAAAGAAGTACATGAATTTTGAATTCTATCTTGAAAATAGTTTAATTATTTTGATGTGGTGGCAATACTTTTTGTTTTCTGAATAAATGCTTGAACAGTGCATATTTTTTATAGTGAATTTTATGAATGTTAAAATTGTTTGCTCTTGAAAGAATAATGAAAAAGAGAAATGTTATTGATAATCTGAAAAATCATAAAATTGATTCTTGAAGCAAGAAAAAGCAGTAAAAAGAAAAACCTTGCAAAAAAAATGCGAAAAAAAAGAAAAAGCAAGCAGAAAAAGCCAATAGCTCTTTAAATCAAAAGGCAAGAGCAAAAATCCAGTAACCCTTTAAACTAAAAGGCAAGGGTAAAGTGGATCCAAGGCTTTGAGCTTTAATGGATAGGAGGGCCCAAAAAGGAATAAAATCCTGGCCTAAGCGGCTAAATCAAGCTATCCCTAACTATGTGCTTGTGTCATAAAGGTCCAAGTGAAAAGCTTGGGACTGAGTGGTTAACGTCGTGATCCAAAGCAAAAGAGTGTGCTTAAGAACTCTGGGCACCTCTAACTGGGGACTCTAGCAAAGCTGAGTCACAATCTGAAAAGGTTCACCTAGTTATGTGTCCGTGGCATTTATGTATCCGGTGGTAATACTGGAAAACAAAATGCTTAGGGTCACGATCAAGACTCATAAAGTAGCTGTGTTCAAGAATCAACATACTAAACTAGGAGAATCAATAACACTATCTGAATTCTGAGTTCCTATGGATGCCAATCATTCTGAACTTCAAAGGACAAAGTGAGATGCCAAAACTATTCAGAAGCAAAAAGCTACTAGTCCCGCTCATCTAATTGGAACTAAGCTTCATTGATATTTTAAAATTTATTGTATTTTCTCTTCTTTTTATCCTATTTTGTTTTTAGTTTCTTGGGGACAAGCAACAATTAAAGCTTGGTATTGTGATGAGCGGATAATTTATACGTTTTTTGGCATTGTTTTCATATAGTTTTTAGTATGTTTTAGTTACTTTTTAATTATATTTTTATAGTTTTTATGCAAAAATCACATTTCTGGACTTTACTAAAAGTTTGTGTGTTTTCCTGTAATTTCAGGTATTTTCTGGCTGAAATTGAGGGACCTGAGCAAATATCTGATTCAGAGGCTGAGAAAGGACTGCAGATGTTGTTGGATTCTGACCCTCCTGCACTCGAAGTGGATTTTCTAGAGCTACAGAAGCCCAATTGGCGCGCTCTCAATAGCGTTGGAAAGTAGACATCTTGGGCTTTCCAACAATGTTTAATAGTCCATACTTTGCCCGAGATTTGATGGCCCAAACTGGCATTCAACACTAGGCAAAGACCCTTTTCTGGCGTAAAACGCTAGAACTGGCACTAGAACTGGAAAAGGCCTATGCATGTGTAAAGCTCAATGCTCAGCCCAAGCACACAACAAGTGGGCCTTGGAAGTGGATTTGTCCACTATCTGCACTTAGTTACTTATTTTCTGTAATCCTTAGTAACTAGTTTAGTATAAATAGCACTTTTTACTATTGTATTCAAGGAGCTTATGCCATTTTTCACATTTGGGAGACTGGCTATATGGCCATGCCTAGACCTTTTTCTCTTATGTATTTCCAACGGTGGAGTTTCTACACCTCATAGATTAAGGTGTGGAGCTCTGCTGTTCTTCATGAATTAATGTAAGTACTATTGTTTCTCTTTCAATTCACGCTTACTTCTTCTCCAAGACATACTCTCGTACTTAATTCAGTTAAGTTAGAATGAAGGGGTGACCCGTGAGAATCACCCACTATCTTCGTTACTCACTTAGCCAAGATCCGCGTGCCTGACAACCACAAGCGGTCTACATGATGTTCAACGCAGTCATTGGACGACAGCCGGAGTATAATCTCTTGGGTCACTGATCCACGGATTTGACTTGCCTCTCCTGACAATAGAGCATTCGAATTCGTGAGATTAGAACCTTCTTGGTAGAGGCTAGAACCAATTGGCAGCATTCCTGAGATCCGAAAAGTCTAAACCTTGTTTGTGGTATTCCGAGTAGGATCTGGGATGGGATAACTGTGACGAGCTTCAAACTCACAAATGTTGAGCGCAGTGACAGTGTGCAAAAGGATAGAGAAATCCTATTCCACCACAAGTGAGAACCAATAGATGATTAGCCGTGCAGTAGCTGTGCCTGGTATTTTTTATCCGAGATGAGAGATCCGACAGTTGATTAGCCGTACAGAAACCGTACCTGGACCATTTTCACTAAGAGGACAGATGGTAGCCATTGACAACGGTGATCTACCAACATACAGCTTGCCATGGAAGGCAGCACGCATGTTTGGATGAAGACAATAGAAAAGCAGAGGTTCAGAAGCAATAAAGCAATGAGAAGCCCGGCGCGGTGCGCAGCAGGTGCGCGTGCGTGTCGGTTGCCTCAAACGTTACCTCCAACGTCGGTGATGAGAAGCCCGAAATTTGAAGTTGGAAAAATGAAATTGATGCGTACACGTCTATGACGTGTACGCGTGGGTTGAAAAAAAGGCAATGCACGCGTAAGCGTGGAGTACGCGTACGCGTCGAGAGGCAAAAACACAGTTTTCACGCGTACGCGTGAGTCACGCATACGCGTGGATAGGCGAACATTGGCCCTCCAACGTTGCGTCAAATGCTGATGACAGAACCAGAATCCATTCTTTCAAAATGACGTTTGACTCAACGTTGGGCCAAAAACCTTGACTCCAACTTCAATACCAGAAAGGCATAATTGGCACACCCAACCCCTTAATTACATTTTAGCGCCAACTGATAAACCCATATTTTATGATATATTTTGTGCCTAATTTAAGTGATTTATTCAATCCTTCACTCAGTTATTCATGTTAATTGCATGGTTTTACCTTCCCTTCCTTATTATGTCATGTATGTGAAAAACATGTTTCCTATGCTTTAAAAGTAATTATTTTAATTACCCTTTACTTCCATTCGATGCCGTGATTCATGTGTTGAGTAGTTTCAGATCTTCTAAAGGCAGGAATGACTTAAAAGATGGAAAGGGAACATACAAAAATGGAAGGAAAGCACAAAACGAAGTTTTTGAAGAAACTGGCAATGACGCGATCGCATGGACGACGCGACCACATGCCAGCGCGAAATGGTAGTGACGCGACCGCGTGATTGACGCGATAGCGTGCCTTGAGCGAAACGCATATGACGCGGACGCATGATTGAAGCGACCGCGTGGCAAGGAAAACTCCAATTGACGCAACCGCGTGACCCACGCGGACGCGTGACAGAGGCCACGCACCAGAAATTACAGAAAACGCTCCCAGCGATTTCTGAAGCCCTTTTTAGCCCAAATCCAAGTCCAGAAGGCACAGATCAGAGGTTATGATGTGGGGAAATGCATCCATTCAGGGAGACTCTCGAATTAGTTACTTTTCATGAATTAGATGTAGTTTTGAGGTAGAGGTTCTCTCCTCTCTCTTTTAGGATTTAGAATTATGATTTCTTTTGCTTTCAGGATTATCTCTTTTCATCTGGTTCAACAGTCATTTTTATTTATCTTTTCAATATAGTTTATGAATTCTTCTATGTTACAGATTATTCTTTGAATTAATGTTATTTGAGGTATTTCAGTTTATTATTGCTCTCTTTTATTTATGTTACTGTTGCTTCCAATCTGAAGACATTTTTATTCCAGTAGATTTACTTTTTCCCTTTTTGGTCTTGGTTAGAAATCAGTAACTCAGGAGTTATCAAACTTAACATGATTGATAATTGTTATCTTTGCTAATTGAACTGAACTTCAATAATCCCAATCTCTCCTTAGGGATTAACTAGGATTTGAAGATCAAACTAATTAGTCACTTGACCTTCCCTTGCTCAAGTAAAGGCTTACTAAGTGGAAATAAGATTCAATTTTCATCATCATTGATAAGGATAACTAGGATAGGACTTCCAATTTCTCATACCTTGCCAAAAGTGTGTTTTACAGTTATTTATTTATTTTATAGTCTTTCAATTATTTTAATTGCAATTTAATTTACTTGTTCCTCATCTTCAAAACCCCAATTTACAATCTTCATAACCAATAATAAGAACATACTTCCCTGCAGTTCCTTGAGAAGACGACCCGAGGTTTGAATACTTCGGTTATAAATTTTTAAGGAGTTTGTTATTTATGACAACCAAAACGTTTGTACAAAGGGATTTCTGTAGGTTTAAAAACGATATCTACAATGCGACTATTTTTATAAAATTCTTTACTAGCAAAAAATCCTAACGTCAAAATGGCGCCATTGCCGGGGAACTGCAATCGTGTGCCTTATTATTAGTTATTGTAAATATTTCTCCTTTACTTGTTTATTTATTCTTATTTTCTCCTTTTATTTTTACTAGCTACTATGAATTATCATCCCTCTCGCTTTGAGTTTGGTTCTAATATTGTTGAAAAGAGTAAAAGTTATAACAGGAACATGCATCAAGGTCAGAGCAATCAAAGATGGATGGAGCCAAGAGGATCTGATCAACCCTTTAGGCAACAACACCCTCCAAGATATCGTAGACAAAGACCATTCTATAATGCATACCAAGCCAATTGACATGGTCGACAACCTTGTAGTTACCAACAAGCCCCACCCTGTGCTTATAGGCCATCCTCTCAACATAACTTCAAACCACCACACTCACAAGCTCCTTTTCACCATTCACCACCAGATGATCCGCATTTACCCCAATTCCAATCCAATTACTCTCAAACACCACCACTTCCCCATGTACCACGTCCAAATCCATCACCCCAAGAATCCGAGGTTTGCCTCAAGGAAACAGTAGATCAACTCTAAACAACCCTTCATTAACTGGAGCAAGTTGTAAGTCAATTATCTTCTAGACGTTCGAACATTCAAGGACCTCCCACAGCCCCATGTGGACAATCTAAAGAAGAGCGTAGCGTGAAGGAGATATTAGAAACTCCAGTGGACAGAACAGGGCATGACTTCATACTGGAACAAGTAGAGGAAGCTGTCATTGTAAACGAAGAAGAGTTGGTTGAAGACTTAGGAGACGCTGAACTTCCATGGGAATCCAGAGTCATGGAGAATTCTCTCAAAAATGTTACAATTGATGCTAAGGAGGATAGTGCACAACTCCCAAAGCAAATCTTTTATGAAGAACTAGACGGAATAATCCGAGAAGTAAGTTTCCTTGATGAGGATAATCTCAAGTCAAGTTCTCCCAGTAATGAACTTGCATCAGCAAGTGAATTCTCTGAGATCGAAGAATCTTCCTCAAGTGAATACGAAGATGATGCGGAGGTAAATTTCTCTCAACCTCCCATCTATGACTTCAGTGACGAGGAAGACATAGAAGGCTTTGATCAGGACATGGATGCATTTGAAGAATTCTGCAAGGAAGTGAAGAAATTCACCGAAGAGCACAAGGGAGTAGAACTTACAGAACCACTGGAAACACCTATCCCAAGGCCATTACCACCCAATACAAGCTTCAAGTGGGTACAATCCTTAACCTTTAGCTTTATTTTTCCACTTGAATATGGTTTGCTTGAAACAGATGGCCAGCTTAGAGCTCTCTGCGAGTTTAAGAGTAAGAGAGAAATGGCTCGCACTCAGAGCTGGTGCACAAGGTTCCATAAGGTTCCATGCTTCAATTCTAAGTGCACGGATTGGCATCATGGTCAATCGAATGGATCTCGGAAAATGTTTGGTCATCTTGGTGAAAATCTACTTTCTAAACCGCCCGAATGGAAAAATATAGATCGAGACAAAGGCAGATTTAAAAGCAAAGTTTGGGATCCTGGAATCTTTTCTGACATTTGTCACTCCGGGAGCCTGACAATCTGCTTGAAGATACTCAGAAGCTTTACATGCCTAGTTTGGGACCCCGGAGGCTATTAGCATCCCAAACATTGGTGGAGATTTCTGGACGAATTTAAGCACAAGCCGCCATAACAGGAAGCTCATCCAATGTCCGACTTAAGGACTTTAACTAAAAGTGCTCGGTGGGAGACAACCCACCATAGTATGGTCGTTTCTTTTTCAGTTTTATTCTATTTTATTTATTTTTGTTTTCCTTTTCAATTGAACCTGAATATTATTCATTCGCACTACATGCTGCATAATTGCATACCTGCATAACAAAAAAAAAATAAAAATAAAAAAGAGAGTAGGCGTGTGACGTGATCGCATCACTCATGAGATCGCGTCAGTTGCAAAAAACAACCCCCCACGTGCCCGCGTCTTTCACGCAGCCGCGTGACCTGGAAATCGGCGTAAGGATCCAACGCCTAGAAAGTTGGGCTGAAATCGTGCGGCTGTTGTGTGTTTCGGACAAAATGACCAACGCGATCGCGTCCCTTACGCAATCGCGTCACTTGCAAAACACCAATCCCACGCGACAGCGTGAGCGACGCGATCGCGTCGTGTGGATTGCACAACACCCCAAAGCAGACAGAGAGTTGCGCGGAAATGATGCTGGAATTGCGCGTTTAGCACAATTTCCAGCGACGCAGTCGCATGCCTCACACGATCGTGTCACTCATCCTTTTCCCCAATCCATGCGATCGCATCACTCACACGATCGCATCAACTCCCATTCCACCCCAGCCACGCGACCGCGTGCCCCAAGCGATCGCGTGCCTGCCTCCGAACAACCACCGCCACGCCAACCACCCTCCACCGCCGCGCCAGCCGCCGCCACCACCATCCCCCAGCTATCCCTTTGCCCCACTTTTATTCATACGCCTACCAGGTTCCGCCGAACACCACCCTTCTTTCAATTCCTAGCTAATTACATATTTTTCTATTTATGTTCATAATTAGGCTAGTTAGATATGCATGTTGTAGTGGATTCTAGGTGGTTAGGTAGCCTAGGATGTGGTTAGTGGATTTAGGCCTGATTAATTGCGCTGTTCGTGCTTATTATTTTATATTTTTCGCAATTCTGCTATTGCTGTGATGTTAGTATTGTTCATATGCTGTTCTTACTGTTCATGCTGCTATTGCAAATGTTCTTTCTTGTTCACACTAATTATATCCAATTGCAGTTTGTTTTAATTCACATGAACTGTCCTGCTTACTGTTTATTTTCCGGGAACATCCAATTTTAGCCAGAATGCTGCCCAATTTTTTGTAAACTGTTTTATTTCCATTCATGTCTTGGTTTTGGCACTTTGAACTCTGCTTTACTCTGCTTTTACCAAACCAATTCATGAATACCAGGGCAGGCTTTCTTATTCTTTTTGATTTCATGGTTCATAATCTGCATTTTTGATGTTTAGCTTCCAATTTTTGATTCATCATCAACCTGATTCCCTTGTTTGGATATGAGTTAACTGTAGCTTCTAGTTGAGAATGCCTGTTACTTAGAAAATGATCATCATGCCACTTACTCTAACCCACTTTTTACTAATTCACTAACTTTCACTTCCTAAACTCTTTTTTCATTCCTAACCAACCTAACCTTTCAAAACATCTCTTCTGGTTTTTCACTATTCTCTTTAACCTTCTAACCAAGGCATGATGATAATTTTTCCTAATTAACATGATTTCTATTACATTTTGGATTATTAATTTTTCTTCTCAAGCTTTTAACCCCTATTCAATCCTTAATGCACATTTACTTAACTCATTTTCATTACTCCACTGCTCATTTGCCACTATATGCTTATTTTGTGATTTGCATACTTGTTTTTCCTGTTTTTATTATATCCTGGTTTTCCGTTTTTTAGGATGTCTGACACCCAACGAAAAGGAAAGGGAAAGGCAACAACTGGCAAACGGAAAAGAGGAGAATCCTCCATGTCCATCTTGGACCTCATGCATGATAACTCCTTGCGGGAGAAACACTTTACCCTGCAGGAGAAGGCTGACCAGCTACTCCCTGCTACTGATCCCATTAATTTTGCAAACCGATACTGCGAGCCAAAGTATCTGGTGTTTGCAAACTCTAGGAACCTGTACCTGGAGAGGACTCTGAAGATCCCAGAAGAACTCCAGCAATACACCTCTGATCAGATCAAACAACGAGGCTAGTTCTTCCTGGAGAGAAACCTGACTGAGGTCAATGCATCTTGGGTAAGGGAATTATACTACAATTACTTCAAAACTTCCCTAGATATAGTAAACCTAAGAGGGAAGCAGATACTGGTCACTGAAGAGGCCATAGAGGATATTCTGAAGCTTCTGCCTAAATCCGATCAGGCAGATGGTTATCAAAAGGCTGAGGAAGACATGCGCTTCATGAAGTTTAACTGGGATGCCGTCCAGGCAAGGATAGCCCTTAACCCGACTGTTCCTTGGGTCATGGGTCAGAACACCACCATGCCTAAGGGAATCAAGCGGGCATACTTGAATGATGAGGCTCGGCTGCACGTCCGAGGCACTCTCCCCTTTCCATATCTGATTACACAGCTTGGCCGTCGAGCTGACGTGCCTTGGGAGGATGCTGATGAAAAGCCACCTGCTGCAAAATGCAAGAAAATTATCCCTCACAGCAGGAACTTTCTGGATTTAGGCTATAGACCTCCATTCTTCACTCCTACTGATGAGACAGCCACACCATCTATCGGCCCCTCTTCATCTACAGCTACCCCTGCTACTACCACTACACCTCCACCTACCTCAGAGCCAGTTTATCACTTAGTGCACCGCCTGTTTCAGCAGCTAGACCAGATGGAGCGCCGCAACCGGCGGCGATACGAGAGATCTGAGCGTCGCAGCAAGCGACGCTATGAGCACCTGAAGCTGATGATCCGTTCTGGCAGCGATATCCCCTCCGAGCCTGACACCCCATCGAAGCCATCTGAGGAGGAGACGGATGACCACGAGGCGGAGACTCATCCACAGAGAGAGGCTGCACAGGCAGGCACAGAGCAGGCTGCATCACATCAGGAGGCCCCGCATCAGATTCAGGCTGCAGACCCAGAGGTTCCTATTCAGTCAGCACCTCTTCTGCAGCAGGCTGATCCTCAGACCACCACCACAGAGACTCCGGCTACCCATCCTTCCAGTGATGACGCCCCTTCACACCCTGCTTGAGTGAGCATCAGGGACGATGCTTCATATTCAGTGCGGGGAGGTCGCCATCTCTGGCGTATATTTTTTTTTGGTGAACCACTACAGACTCTTTTACTTTATTTTGCTACTTTTCTGTATTTTTCTCTTTATTTTTATTTTTATTTTCTCTGTACTTATACATTGCTATTTTCATGTATTTTTACTATATTTCTGCATGTTGCACTTTAGTTCATATTTTAGCCATTTAGTTTAGTTGCAATTCTAACTTATTAGTTATAGAAAATGTGGATTAATTGGTATAGTTTACCCTTTTTAGCATAAGATAACTTAGTTTAAATTAAAAATATAAAAAAGGAAGTAAATTAGAGACTTTAACAGAATAAAAACAACCCACACCTTGTATATATAGCATTACATGTTAGTTTGTTAACAACATTTCTTCAAGGAGAAACACTAGAACTTTAAAGCCACCTTAAGATTTACATTGAGAATAATGAAAACTCTTAATTTTTACTTGCTTGACATATATAACTGATATATGATTTTTGAGTTAGAGAATACACAGCCTATGATTTTTGAGCTTAATTTCATGGTTATATTTAAAGCATAATATTTTATTCCTGTGTGTTACACCCTTCTTATTTATTCTGGTGTTCTTTACTTTGTTTTAATCTATATGTCCGATTATAAAATATAGATACATACGAAGGAAGTGATTGAGGTCATTGTTTGATTCTAGCTCACTATTCCCAAATTAGCCTACCTTTTACATCACCCTCGTTAGCCCCTTTGAGCCTTTAAATCCCCTCTTATTTTATAACCACATTACTAGCCTTAAGCAGAAAAACAAAATAAAAATCCCAAGTTGAATCCTTGGTTAGCTTAAGATAGAAATTGTGTATTGTGCAAGTGTGGGGAACCTTATGGGAACATGGATGATAAAAACAAAGGGTAGAAAGTTAAAAAGAATAAGATATTTCAAAATAAAAATTTTGGGAAGCATGCTCATGTGGAATAAAAATAATTTAATTACCATGTGTAATTAATATATATATATTTCAGTATTTAAATAAAGGGGATACAAAAGAATTTCCCAAATACAAAATAAAGCAATACACATGGGAGAAAATTAAAATATGAGCATGTAACATCAAAAAGTGGGAAGAAAATGGGAAAATAGGTAAAGAAGCTTTGCTTTACAAAATATGTAGGTGAGATCTTAGACTAATCAAGGATTCACTTATTAGCTCACTTAGCCTTATACATATACCCTTACCTTTACCTTGGCCCCATTACAACCTTAATTAAAGACCTCATGATACTTGTATGCCTATATTCTATAATTGTTGATTGGTTAGATGAAGAACAAAGTTATGGAAAGTAAGGATAAAAAGAATAATAGAGTGATTAACCCAATAAACACTGAGTGACTAGAGAGTAAACACAAAATCCAGTGAGGGTTCAATAACTCATCAACATATATCTCTACTTAAATTGCTAATTGTCTTACAAGTTTGAAAAATATTTTTCTTTCCCATCTCAATTGTAAAAGTGTTTTATCATTATCTAAGGTTTGGCTATGCATATATGATTCCTTGAGAATGTGAATTAATTTGACTACATGTAAGTTTTATATACAAGTGAATAAAAATTAGAATTGCATGATTCATTTAGGTAGTTTCATTTTAGAATAGATTGCATTGCATGAGATTCTATCACTTCAACCTTACCTTACTCTTTATCTTGGATTTAGCATGAGGACATGCTATTGTTTAAGTGTGGGGAGGTTGATAAACCCATATTTTATGATATATTTTGTGCCTAATTTAAGTGATTTTATTCAATCCTTCACTCACTTATTCATGTTAATTGCATGGTTTTACCTTCCCTTCCTTATTATGTGATGTATGTGAAAAACATGTTTCCTATGCTTTAAAAGTAATTATTTTAAATACCCTTTACTTCCATTCGATGCCGTGATTCGTGTGTTGAGTAGTTTCAGATCTTCTAAGGCAGGAATGACTTAAAGGATTGACAGGGAACATACAAAAATGGAAGGAAAGCACAAAACGGAGTTTTTGAAGAAACTGGCAGGGACGTGATCGCATGGACGACGCGACTGCATGCCAGCGCGAAATGGTAGTGACGCGACCGCGTGATTGACGTGATCGCGTGCCTTAAGCGAAACGCATATGACGCGGACGCATGATTGAAGCGACCGCGTGGCAAGGAAAACTCCAATTGATGCAACTGCGTGACCCACGCGGACGCGTGACAGAGGCCACGCACCAGAAGTTATAGAAAACGCTCCTTGCGATTTCTGAAGCCCTTTTTGGCCC
The DNA here is from genome assembly GCF_000816755.2 of Arachis ipaensis. Classification (NCBI taxonomy): domain Eukaryota; kingdom Viridiplantae; phylum Streptophyta; class Magnoliopsida; order Fabales; family Fabaceae; genus Arachis; species Arachis ipaensis. The sequence continues at coordinate 75,142,157 of NC_029791.2, forward strand.
AAATCCAAGTCTAGAAGGCACAGATCAGAGGTTATGAAGTGGGGGAATGCATCCATTCAGGGAGACTCTCGAATTAGTTACTTTTCATGAATTAGATGTAGTTTTGAGGGAGAGGTTCTCTCCTCTCTCTTTTAGGATTTAGAATTAGGATTTCTTTTGCTTTCAGGATTATCTCTTTTCATCAGGTTCAACAGTCATTTTTATTTATCTTTTCAATATAGTTTATGAATTCTTCTATGTTACAGATTATTCTTTGAATTTATGTTATTTGAGGTATTTCAGTTTATTATTGCTCTCTTTTATTTATGTTACTGTTGCTTCCAATCTGAAGACATTTTTATTCAAGTAGATTTACTTTTTCCCTTTTTGGTCCTGGTTAAGAAATGAGTAACTCAGAAGTTATCAAACTCAAAATGATGGATAATTGTTATCTTTGCTAATTGAATTGAACTTCAATAATCCCAATCTCTCCTTAGGGATTAACTAGGATTTGAAGATCAAACTAATTAGTCACTTAACCTTCCCTTGCTCAAGTAAAGGCTAACTAAGTGGAAATAAGATTCAATTTTCATCATCATTGATAAGGATAACTAGGATAGGACTTCCAATTTTTCATACCTTGCCAAAAGTGTGTTTTACAGTTATTTATTTATTTTATAGTCTTTTACTTATTTTAATTGCAATTTAATTTACTTGTTCCTCATCTTCAAAACCCCAATTTACAATCTTCATAACCAATAATAAGAACATCCTTCCCTGCAGTTCCTTGAGAAGACGACCCGAGGTTTCTTCGGTTATCAATTTTTAAGGGGTTTGTTATTTGTGACAACCAAAACATTTGTATGAAGGGATTTCTGTTGGTTTAGAAACTATATCTACAACGCGACTATTTTTATAAAATTCTTTACTAGCAAAAAATCCTAATGTCACCAACCCTATCAATCCCAACAAGGATCAAGTGGCCCAATCCAAGAACCTGAAGATTCAATTGAAGGTGTATAAATAAAGAAGAATTTGATTCAAAAAGGAGAGCTAGTCAGGAAGAAATTTTGTCTTAGGAGTTAGTTAGAGATTAGATCTTTTCTTTTTGTAATTTCTTCTGCATTTCTTTTCTGTAACTTTCTAGTTTCTGGTTTTACTTGAGCAATGAGGAAATAAACCCAAAATTCATTAGGGGGAGGAGCTCTATTGTAATTCCAATGAATCAATGAAATTATTCTTCTTCTCAATTCATTCTTATAGCTATTGGATACCTTCTGTTTTGATCTAGAATTCTTCACTCCGGAAGGGGGTTGAATTTAATTGAATGCTTGTGTAAGCCTCGGAAGGGGAATCACTTGCATTAGATCTGAAGCTCTATCCTTCACAATTTTCATTACCAACACTATTCGGGAGGAATTGAGATTTTGAGAATTTGTGTGGCCAATGGATAAGAGAATGTGCTCTAACTCTTCTCATGACAGTTAGATCAAGGAATTGGCAAGATTGATTGTGATTAGACAGATTGGATTGCCAAGGAATTGGGATCCAGTCAATTTCAATCCGCCATAGATCTACATAAATTATTGAGGAAGGAATTGAGATCCAATTGATTCATGGGGGATTGCAATATCTCCTATCCCTAATGAATCATTTTCTCTAATTTTCTTCATTTCAAACTTCTCTGATTCCAAATTTCATTTGAATTATTTTGCTGTTTGAATCCTTGCACCCAATTCCCTTTATAATTAATGCAATTTAAGTTTCCTTGCAATTTAGATTCTGCAATTTCACTTTCCTGCATTCTAAGATTCAGTCATTTACATTTCTTGCAATTTAAGTTTCAGCTCTTTTAGATTTCTGGGACTTTAAGATTCGGCAATTTAAATTTCTTGTTATTTAAGTTTCAGTCAATTTACCTTCAGCAGTTTACAATTCCTGCAATTTACATTCTGCCAATCAATTTCTAATCAAATTATCAATATTAGCTTAACTAAATTCATCACCATACTAAAATTGCTTGATCCATCAATTCCTGTTGGATCGACCTCACTTCTGTGAGTTATTACTACTTGATGCGACCCGGTACACTTGCCGGTGAGTTTGTGTGGAATCATTTTTCCACTCATCATGTTTTTGACACTGTTGCCGAGGATTGATTTAGATTAACAATGATTAAGTAGGTGATAATCTAGATTAAGAATTTTTCTTTGTTTTTGTTAAGCATTTTAACAGTTTGAGATTTTGTTTCAACTAATCTTAACCACACTCTAGCAGTAGAGTGTTTTATTTTAGTTTTTCTGGTTTTGTTTGTGTTGTATGCCAGGAGGGAGAAGAGATGAATCCACCTCCTTTGATTCTGAGCCGGTGAAGAATGAAACTTTTGCGTGGTCTAGAAATTTGCAGATAAATTCTCGTTGCAGGTATAGCTTCTAAACCAACAAAAGTCCTTTCTTACAAACGTTTTGGTTGTCACAAGTAACAAACCCCTTTAAAATTGATAACTGAAGTATTTAAACCTCAGGTTGTCTTTTCAAGGAACTGCAGGGAGGTATGTTCTTATTATTGGTTATGAGTTTTCTAAATTGGGGTTTTGAAAGTAAGGAACAAGTAATTTAAATGATAAATAAATTAAATAAATAACTGTAAATCAACTCTTGGCAAGGTATGAGAATTTGGAAGTCCTATCCTAGTTTTCCTTATCAATGGTGATGAAAATTGAGTTTTAATCCCACTTAGTTAGCCTTTACTAAAGCAAAGGAAGGTCAAGTGGACCAATTAGTTTGATCCTCAGGTCCTAGTCAATTCCTAAGAAAGGACTGGAGTTATTGAAGTTCAATTCAATTAGCAAAGACAACAATTATCAATCACGTTGAGTTTGACAACTCATGAGTTACCAATTACTTAACCAAAGCCAAAAGGGGAAAATCTAAATTATTTATATAAATAAAAGAAAGCAATCATAAACTGAAATACCTCAAATTATATTAAATAGAAATTTAAATCTAAACATGAATGGTTCATAAGCCAAATTGGCAATAAAAGTAATTAAAAGAAAGCTTTTAAAGATCTGAAAGCAAAAGAGAAATATAATGCAAAAGGAATATTGAACCTGATAAAGAGTCGGAATACTAAATTGAAATAACAAGAAATCCTAATCCTAAAACCTAAGAGAGAAGAGTGAACCTCTCTCTAAAAACTACATCTAAATCATGAAAAGTGAATAATTAGAGAGATTTCCCTCTAATGGATGCATTCCCCCACTTCACCTCTAATCTGTGCCTTCTGGACTTGGATCTGGGCCAAAAAGGGCTTCAAAAATCACTGGGGGTGTTTTCTGTAATTTATGGTGCGTGGCATTTGTCATGCGTCCGCGTGGGTCACGCGGTCGCGTCATTTGGAGTTTTCCTTATCACGCATTCACGTCGGTCACGCGTTCGCGTCATCTGTGTTCTGCCCATGGCGCGCGTCCGCGTCAGTCACGCGTTTGCGTCGCTGCCAGTTTCTTCAAAAACTCCATTTTGTGCTTTCCTTCCATTTTTGTATATTTCCTTTCCATCCTTTAAGTCATTCATACCTTAGAAGATCTGAAACTACTTAACACACAAATCACGGCATCGAATGGTAATAAAAGGTAATTAAAATATATAATTTCAAAGCATAGGAAACATGTATTTCACAAATATCACATAATAAGGAAGGGAAAGTAAAACCATGCAATTTACATGAATAAGTGGGTGAAGGATTGAATAAATCTCTTGAATTAAGCAAAATATATATCATAAAATATGGTTTTATTAACCTCCCCACACTTAAACAATAGCATGTCCTCATGCTAAGTCCAAGATAAAGAATAAGGTAAGGTTAAATTGGTGGAATCCCATGCAATGCAATCTATCCTAAATGCAACTATCTAAATGAATCATGCAATTCTAATTTTTATTCACTTGTATATAAAACTTACATGTTGTTAAATTAATTCACATTCTCAAGGAATCATATATGCATAACCAACCTTAGATAATGTTAAGGCACTTTTACAATTGAGATGGGTAAAAATATTTTTCAAACTTGCAAGACAATTAACAATTTAAGCAGAGATATATGGTGATGAGCTATTGAACCCTCACTGGATTCTGTGTTTACTCTCTAGTCACTCAGTGTTTATTGGGTTAATCACTCTATTCTTCTTTTTATCCTTACTTTCTATAACTTTGTTCTTCATCTAACCAATCAACAATTATAGAATACAGACATACAAAATCATGAGGTCTTTTTCAAGGTTATAATGGGGCCAAGGTAAAGGTAAGGGTATATGTATAAGACTAAGTGAGCTAATAAATGAACCCTTGACTAGTCTAAGATCTCACCTAACATACATATTTTGTAATTCAAAGTTTCTTATCCTATTTGCCCAGATTTTCTCACTTTTGTATTGCAAGCTCATGCATTAACTTTTTATCCCATGTGCATTGATTCTTTTTATTTTTATTTTTTTTTGCAATTGGGGAATTTTGGTATCCCTTTTATTTAAATAAAGATAATTTTTTTTAATGCACATGGTAATTTAATTGATTTCACATGAGCATGCTTCCCAAAATTTTTATTTTGAGATATCTTTATTCTTTTTTAACTTTCCTACTTATTTCTATCATCCATGTTCCCATAAAGTTTCCCACACTTAAACAATACACAATTTCTGTCTTAAGCTAACCAAGGATTCAACTTGGAATTTTTATTTTGTTTTTCTGCTTAAGGCTAGTAATGTGGTTTATAGAACAAGAGGGGATTAAAAAGCTCAAAGGGGCTAACAAGGGTGATGTAAAGGTAGGCTAATTTGGGATAAGTGAGGAAAATTCTAATGATGGCCTCAATCATCTCTTAGTATGTATCTATACTCTATAAATGGACATATAAATTAAAACAAAGTAAAGAATATCAGAATAAAAAAGAAGGACAAAACACACAGAAATAAAAATTATGGTTTGAATGTAAGTAGAATTTAAGCTCAAAACTCACAGGCTGTGTGTTCTCTAGCTCAAAATTCATATATCAGTTATACATGTCATGTTAGTAGAATTTAAGAGTTCCCATTATTCTCAATGTAAAAATAAAAATTTTTATTTGTTTTGGGTGGCTTTAAAGTTTTAGTGTTCCTCCTTGATGAAATGTTGTTAACTAACTAACATGTTATGTTCTATATACAAGGTATGGATTGTTTTTTATTATGTTAAAGTCTCTAGTTTACTTCCTTTTTATTTTCAATTTAAACCAAACTATTATATGCTAAAAGGGTAAACTATACTAATTAATCCACATATTCTATAACTAATAAGTTTAGAATTGCAATTACACTAACTGGCTAAAATATGAACTATAGTGCAAAATGAAGAAAATAGAGTAAAAACACATGAAAGAATAATGTATAAGTACTGAAAGATAAAAATAAAAATAAAGATAAAAATACAGAAAAATAACCAAAATAAAATAAAAGAGTCTGTAGTGGTTCTCCAAAAATACGCCAGAGATGGCGACCTCCCCACACTTAAAATAAAGCATC
>NC_029791.2:75152958-75153486 GCF_000816755.2 Arachis ipaensis
GAGATTTCCATCGACGCACACGCGCAACTGGCGCGCACGCGTGGATCACAAAAGCATCGGCGCGCGCGCACGCATGGCGCGGATGCGTGGGAAGCTGCACGTGACCTCATTAAGAAAAATCGTGCCTGGCGATTTCTGAGGCCAAGAAGGCCCAATTTCAAGCTTTTTCTACATGGAAAAGACCCAAGAATGCTGAGGGAAAGGGAGAGGAGAGTCAATTTGGAAAAGGAGACATATTTTGAGAGTTTTTCTTGTTTCTTGGATGATTCTAGAGAGAGAAACCATTGTTCCTCTCTAGATCTAGTTTCCATTTTGATTTTTCCTTATTGATTTGTGAATTGGATTTTGTTGATTACAGTTTTAATTGTTCAATTTAGTTTCCTTGCTATAATCTCTCTTACATCTAGTGATAGTTTTATGATTCTTGTTAATTGTTATTCTACCCAATTCATGAATATTGTGAATCTTGTTTTGTTGATGTTACATTGATGATTTCTATGTTTAATCTTGTTGATTGTTTAATTGTAT
>NC_029791.2:75155045-75155257 GCF_000816755.2 Arachis ipaensis
GGGATTTGATAAAGGATGTCGCCGAATCTATGCAACACACAAGAGCAAGGAATAACCTCCTTAAGGGTGTGGTAGAACCGTCCCCTTCCGAAGCAAGTCTAACCAAGGCACTTGGGGATATGGCCACCATTCTTACACAAATTCAAAGAGATCAAAGGGAGTATTACTCCATCAAAGCCATCCAAGCCCCTCCTCCGGTTGCTCAACTTGAA
>NC_029791.2:75182117-75182462 GCF_000816755.2 Arachis ipaensis
ATTCTCACACTTATTCACAAGAAATGCATGGTTTTGTGTTCACTTCCCAATATTGCTCTATGATGAGAAACATGCTTGTTTACCTTGAATTTACCATATTTTAACCCTCTTCTATTGTCATTCGATGCCGTGATATCTTTGTTGAGTAATTTCAGGTGTTATAGGTTAGGATTGACTCAGAAGAGAGGGAGAAAGCATGTACAAAAGGGGAGGAACATGAAGAATTGAAGTATTGGAAGCAGCAGCATCGGCGCGTCCGCGCATTCCACGCGCTCGCGTGGGTGGGACTGGATAGAAGCGGCGCGCAAGGATGGACGCATCCGCGCAGATTGGGAGATTTCCATC
>NC_029791.2:75184135-75184341 GCF_000816755.2 Arachis ipaensis
CCGGGTCAAGACCCCATCCGACATTTGAAGGATTTTCATGTCGTTTGTTCCACGGCTCGAAGGCATGGAGCCGATGAGGTAGCCATCATGGTTTTTGCCTTTCCTTTTTCTCTTGAAGCACAAGTAAAAACATGGTTTTATTCGCTACCGGATGATATTGTGACTAATTGGGATTTCCTGAGAAGAGAGTTTCTTGACAAGTTCTT
>NC_029791.2:75186051-75186230 GCF_000816755.2 Arachis ipaensis
GATGCTTTTACTGGTATATATTCCTTTGGAGTTGGAGACAAGACTATCAAGTTCAATTTAGAGGAAGCCATGAAACATCCTTGATGACATGTCACCAGGTCATGTTTTTATATGCTTTTTCCTTTGTTTTCAATAGGTTTTATGCACTTTCTTGAGCCATAAGCAAGCCAATTGGGTAG
>NC_029791.2:75196230-75209083 GCF_000816755.2 Arachis ipaensis
ATATTTATCTTTCAAAAGTTTTAAGACTAATTATAGGAAAAATAAGAAGGGATAATAGTGGAATAATAAAAAATATCTATGAACAAAAAGAAAAACAAAATTTATAAAAAAGTCCGTGTCCACTCTTCCAAATTCCGTGTCCATCATTGTCCTTTGTAACAGAGTGGACACAAAAATATAAAAAACTGTCTCGGAGACAATGTGTTCCGTGTCCATGTCTCTGCTTCCAAACATATTTTAAACATGTACTGTCCATGTTTCTGTGTCCTGTCTCTGAAAACAAACGCTACCCAAGATACTAAACTACGAGAATCAATAACACTATCTGAATTCTGAGTTCCTATGGATGCCAATCATCCTGAACTTCAAAGGATAAAGTGAGATGCCAAAATTGTTCAGAAGCAAAAAACTACTAGTCCAACTCATCTAATTGAAACTAATCTTCATTGATATGTTTAAAATTTATTGTATATTCTCTTCTTTTTATTCTATTTTGTTTTTAGTTACTTGGGGACAAGCAACAATTTAAGTTTGGTGTTGTGATGAGCGAATAATTTATATCCTTTTTGGCATTGTTTTTAGGTAGTTTTTAGTATGTTTTATTTACTTTTTATTATATTTTTATTAGTTTTTATTAAAAAATCACAATTCTGGACTTTACTATGAGTTTGTGTGTTTTTCTATAATTTCAGGTATTTTCTGGCTGAAATTGAGGACCTGAGCAAAAATCTGATTCAGATGCTGAGAAAGGACTGCAGATGTTGTTGGATTCTGACCCTCCTGCACTCAAAGTGGATATTCTGGGGCTACAGAAGCCCAATTGGCACGCTCTCAATTGCGTTGGAAAGTAGACATCTTGGGCTTTCCATAATTATATAATAGTCTATACTTTGCCCGAGATTTGATGGCCCAAACTGGCGTTAAAAGCCAGCCAAAAACTTTCTGGCGTAAAACGCCAGAACTGGCACATTTCTTGGCGTTAAACACCCAGTTTGGCACCCAGGGTGGCGTTTAACTCCAACTTGAGGCATATGCACATGTAAGCTTGAAAACGCATCCCAAACACTCACCAAGTGGGTCTTGAAAGTGGAATTCTGCACTATCTACACCTAGTTACCCATTTTCTGCAACCCTAAGTTACTAGTCTAGTATAAAAACTACTTTTAGGGATTCATTTTGTAACTCAAGACATATTTTACATTTTATATTGTATCTTCTAAAGCATGAGCTTCTAAACCTCATAGGTGGGGGTAAAGAGCTCTGCTGTGTTTCAATGGATTAATGCAATTATTACTGTTTTCTATTCAATCACGCTTGATTCTATTCTAAAATACTCACTCGCACTTCAATATAGAGAATATGATGATCCATGACACTCATCATTATTCTCAAACCTATGAATGCGTTCCTGACAAACCACTCTCATTCTATCTGAGCTCAACGTAGTCATTGGGCGACAGCTTGAGTGCGTATCTCTTGGGTCTCTAATCCATGGACCGAGTCCGGAGGTTAGAACCTTCGTGGTAGAGGCTAGAACCAATTGGTAGCATTCTTGGGATCCAGAAAGTCTAAACCTTGTCTGTGGTATTCCGAGTAGGATCTGGGAGGGGATGACTGTGACGAGCTTCAAACTTGCGAATGTTGGGTGCAGTGACAGTGTGCAAAAGGATAGAGAGATCCTATTCTAACGCTTGTGAGAACCGACAGATGATTAGCCGTGCAGAAACCGTACTTGGTATTTTCCATCCGAGAGAATCATACAGCTTTCCATTGAAGGAAGCCATGCATGTTTGGAGAAGAAGACAGTAGGAAAGCAGAGATTCGGATGACAGAGCATCTCTGGAACCTCAACCTGTTCCTCATCACTGAATCACAAGTAACATTTAATTCATGCTATTTACATTTCATAAACAAAAATCATATTGATCACTAATCTCCTGACTAAGATTTACAAGATAACCATAGCTTGCTTTAAGCCGACAATCTCCGTGGGATCGACCCTTACTCGCATAAGGTATTACTTGGATGACTCAGTGCACTTGCTGGTTAGTTGTGCAGAGTTGTGAAAAGTGTAATCACAATTTCGTGCACCAGCCTTCCTTGGGAATGCCAAAACTGAGTTTGAGAGAGTGTGTAAACCCCGTGAAATTCTCAAATAATTAGTCAGTTAATTAAATTTTAATTAGGAAAATTAAAAATACAAAACTAATATCAAAATAGGATAGAGCTCTTCAAATAGGGAATTTTGATACCAATTTCGAAAAATTCGGCCCAAAATTGGGCCGAACGGGCCGAACCAGGCCCGTGGGTCCAACCGGACCCATCATTTAAATGAGCTAAAGCTCATTCTTCCCAATTCTACTTGCAAGAACATGCTGGAGGCAAGCGAACGAGGGGGAGAACAAGTAACAAATCCTAACCCTCACTCCAATGTCATTTCTCAATAACTTTTGACCCGCCTTTGTGCGCATGTACACCTAGTGTTTTTTTTCAGAAAGTGTGCGTACGCACACCCTTGTGCGCAAGCACACACCAGGATAGGCTTTGTGTTGGTGGCGCTCGCAGGAGTGAGGTGCACACACACCAAGTAATCCCTGGCTAGTGTGCGCACGCACACATTCGTGTGCACGAACACGTTCTGCTTTCTTTCTGAGCTGTGCGCACGCACACATGTGTGCGTACGCACACACCCTGTTTTCCAGCACCTGTGTTTTTATGTTCTAAACATGATTTCAAACTTCTAAAACCTCCATTTTTGCCATGTTAACCCTAGATTTTATTAGCAAGCTTAGTAATTAGTAAAAGGTAGGAATTTGGGGTAACTTGGGAATGAATAAAGAGGTAATAAGGAAAAGATGTGAATGTAAGTGAAGTTATGATGCCGTGGCTTTGATGAATGATTAAATAATGATTTTGAATATGAAATGGCTTATGAATTATGTTATCTGAGGTATGAGTTTCCCTGGGTAACAGAATCGTGGCTTACCACCACATGTTCCAGGTTGAATCTCGATACTCTTTTGACCCTACGTTGTAAGGGTGGCCGGGCATGTATAAATTCCCAAGTATGGATATCCCCCATTGAGTGATATATGAACGAATGATTAAATGATGAATTTATGTGAAATCTATGCATATACTTATGGTGATGCGCGACGGGGGACTGTATAAGGTTTTTGGACTTGTCGGGCTGGTTGGATAACCGACAGATGAGCCTTATCAGCCATAGGACAGGCATGCATCATAGGGTTTGCCTAACTGAATATTTATCATGCTACTTGTTATATTTGCTGCTTGCACTATCTGTTCCCTACTTGTGCATGAATTTGTTTAGTTGCTTGTCTCTGCTGAATCACGGATGATGGAGGAGCGGAGGAAGGGTGGATTGGTTAGGTGTTAGATATTAGGTTTTAAAGTGAGTGAGTTTAGGGTACTTAGATCACCTACCCCTTTTATGGTTTCTGCTTAGAAATTAAGTTTTATAATTGTATGATGGAGTTCTAGGATTGCCTCTGGCATTCCCAGGACCTTATTTATTATACGCGTGGCACCTTTACCATGCTGAGAACCTCCGGTTCTCACCTCATACTGTGTTGTTATTTTCAGATGCAGGTCGAGAGCCTCCTCGCTAGGCGTCTGGATTTCCTGAAGTGGAGTAGTCCCTGGATTGTATTTGGGTTCTCAGTTTGTATATATATAAATATGTACTTAGCTTTCTCTCCGAGAAACTTGACTATTTTGTTCTTCATAGAGGTTACAGGAGAGTTAGGGAACTTATTTCTGTATTTTGGGTTTTTGGGATACTTATGTATATATGTAAATATTCTTCGGCATGCCTTGGCTTCGCAGGATGAGTCAGGAGCTAGTTTCACTTTATCCTTGGCTCTCTATCCACACTTTCGTGTATTCACATTTAAAACCTCTAGGTTTCTTAGCACGCAAGTACTTATGTTTCTTAAGCATTGCGCCTTTTATTTTACGAATTTTGTTTTACCCATTTTTCAAGGCTCCTAGTTTATTATATTCTTTCTACTATTATATGTTTGTATTTTATTTTTAGAGGTCGTAGCGCCTCGCCACCTCTGTTTTACATCATAGGTGTAAAGCTCTGTGAGGTAGGGTGTTATAGAGTGGACGAGTTAAGGGCTGAGCTGGAGGCAAAAAATGTGGGGTTGGAGCCTTCTTTGGTGAGGGAAAAGGCCTGGGCTACTATGGTGGAGGCATCTTCTAACTTGGTGGAGGAGATGGCGAAGAAAGCCAAAGAGAGTTATACCCGGACTTATGCTGAGCTCTTTGAGGTTAAGGAAAAGCTCCAGTCCTCCTATGATGATTATACTGAGCTGCAGGGTCATGTGGTAAATGGTATAACTGCCTTGTATGAAAATCTGAAACCTCTGGTCCAGGTTGTGGCTCCTGATGCCGATCTCTCTCTGTTTAGTATGGATAATATTGTGGAGGATGGTAAGATTGTGCCTGCCCCTGATGACGATGAGACCCTTGCTTCTGATCCCAATGCTAAGGCTTCCATGGCCTCTTCTACTGAAACAGCCCGATCTGAGGCCAACCCCGACGTGGAGATCTTAAATGGCCCAGATGGTGTCATTGGGGCTGTCCCGATCTCGATTATTCCTCCAACTCCTCAGGATGTGGTGACGGGAGCAAAGTTGGATCCTCTATGACCTCTTTTTTTTCCTTACTCTTTCAGTTGTGTGTTGATCTGGTCTGACCTATGGACTTTTGAGCTTTTTATTGTAATATTTTGGGTTGCTTTCTGACACTTGTGGTTGCTTCTTGGCAACCTTTTAGTTTTCAGTTAAAACACTTTCACTCTTAGGTTGCTTTTTGGCAACTTGTGAGTTTTTACTGCTTAACTGTTATAAAAACTTCTTAGTTGATTGCTTTCAGTAGTCCAGTGGCTGTCTCCTGGGTAATGAACGCTTACCCTTTGGATGCCTGACTTGGGCTGAGCATGAGGCAGTGTCCCTTTGTGAACTTCTACCTTTGCTTGGTAGTCCGTGCCTCTTTAGTTGTTTTAACAACTTTCAGCCAGCGTAGTCTGAAGTTATTTTATTCTGCTTTCGGTGGGTTCGTCCTTGCCATTTTAGCGTTGGCACGTCGGGCCCTTAGTCGAATTCCAATAAACCTTTCTAGGTAGCATTCTTTCCTGAAACTTTACCATTTAGTTATTATTGGGACGACCTTTGAGCCTTTCGTATATTGCATTTGTAGTTGCTTTTGCTTTTTAGGTAGTGTTCCTTTTGAACTTCTACCTTTTAGCCTAGCAACTTTCGGGACTAAGTTTTTCGAACTTCCTCTTTTAGGTGTGGTCGGGTGGCGCTATTCCTTTTTTTAGTGATCCTTTAAATGGTCTGACTTCTCTGTCAGGCCTTTTCATGATATTTTTACAACTTCGTTTTTTATCCGACCTGGATGGGTCGCTTTGTACAAGTTGCTTTTATAACTTCTCACGTTAATTTGGACCTCGTCGCTTCACCTTGTCAACCTTTTCTGGTTGGGTGGTGATTTTTGCGTTTTTTCGAGCATAAATTAATGCGCCTTGGTAGGAAACTTTTTAAGGAATCTCTATTTTTATTAGAGTAAAATGCAATGAATTAAAGTAAAAATGTAAATAAGATTATATACATGTGTGTGGTTACCCTGCAAGTCGGGCCGCCTTTAGCTCTTGGCTTGGTGCCTCATTAAGAAACCCTTTGGTGGGAAAAAGAGCACACCTTGGCTCAAGATCTTTCTTTAGCTATAGTACATTCTCAGGTTACAGGCGTGCGAAGACCTCGGGAGCTCCCGCCCTTAGAGGTCGGCCACCCTATAGTAACCTTTTCCTAGTACTTCCGTGATTCGGTATGGTCCTTTCCAGTTAGCAGCTAGCTTTCCTTCTCCTGACCGACCCGCTCCGATGTCATTTCAGATTAGGATGAGGTCCTTGGTAGCAATGCTTCGTTGGATTACCTTCCGGTTGTATCTTGATGCCATTCGACACTTCAGGGCTTTCTCTTTAATTCGAGCTATTTCTTGGACTTCGGGAAGCAGGTCAAGTTCTTCCTTCTGTGCTTGGGAGTTGATGTCCTCATTGTAAAAGATCACCCTAAGGGATCCTTCATCTACTTCAATGGGAATCATTGCCACCATTTCGTAAGAAAGTCGGAAAGGGGATTCACCCGTGGTGGAGTTCGGTGTTGTCCGGTACGCCCATAGGACTTGGGGGAGCTCTTTGGCCCAGGCTCCTTTCGCGTCCTGTAATCGACATTTTAAACCGGCCAATATGACTTTGTTTACAGCCTCCGCTTGTCCGTTGGCTTGTGAGTGTTATACTGAAGTGAACTGGTGCTTGATTCTTAGATCAGCTACCAGGTTCCTGAAGCCCGTATCAGTGAACTGAGTCCTATTGTCTGTGGTGATGGAGTGGGAAACCCCAAACCTTGTGACAATGTTTCTGTATAGAAACTTCTGACTTCTTTGGGCGGTGGCAGAGACCAATGGTTCTGCGTCGATCCACTTTGTGAAGTAGTCTATTCCTATGATGAGGAATTTGACCCCTGGAGAAACCCCAAACTTGTCTTGACCCCTGGGGAAACGGTCCGAGGAGGTTGAGCCCCCACTTTGCGAACGGCCAGTGTGAGGTGACACAAATGAGCTCTTCGGGTGGGGTGATGTGGAAGTTGGCGTGCTTTTGGCACGGAGGGCATGTTTTAACAAACTCTGTCACTTCCTTCTATAGGGTCAGCCAGTAGAAGCCGGCTCGGAGTACCTTTTTGGATAGTGGCCATGCTTTGAGGTGGTTGCCGCACATGCCGCTGTGAACGCCTTCCAGGACCTTCTTTGTGGCAGAAGTTAGGACGCACTTTAGGAGAGGTGTTGAAATCCCTCTTCTGAACAGGACGTCGTGTACCAGAGTGTAATATTGTGCTTCCCGTATGTGCCTTTTTGCGTCTTTTTTTTCTGGGGGAAGTATTTCAGACTTGAGGTAGCTGATTATAGGAGTCATCCACCCTTGGTCCTAGTCTGATATGCTTAAGACCTTCTCTTTCCTTGAGGTTGATGGGTGCTGCAAGGTTTCTTGGATGAGGCTTCTATTGTTGCCCCCTGGCTTGGTGCTGACTAGTTTTGATAATGCGTCGGCTCAGGCGTTTTATTCCTGAGGTATGTGTCGAATCTCATATTCGCTGAAGCTCCCGAGCTGTTCTTTAGTTTTGTCTAGGTACTTTTTCATAGTGGGATCTGTCGCCTGGTAGCTTCCATCTATCTGCAAGGTGATTACTTGTGAGTCGCTGAACATGGTGAGCTTTTGTGCTTTGACTTCTCTAGCTAGCTTCAGGCCGGCCAGTAGGGCTTCGTACTCTGCCTGATTATTTAAGGCAGGGAACTCGAATCTTAAGGAGAGTTTGAGTTGGGTTCCTTAGTCGCTTTCTAGGATGACGCCTGCTCCACTTTTGGCTTTTTTGATGAGCCGTCGACGTAGAGGTTCCATTCTATGGGAGTCCCTAGGGTGTCCGTGTACTCGGCGACAAAGTCGGCCAAGTACTGGGATTTTATGGTGGCTCGAGCTTTGTACTTGAGGTCGAACTTACACAGCTCGACTGCCCATTGTAGGATTCTTCCAGCCAAGTCCGTTTTCTGCAGGATGCCTTTCATGGGTTGGTTAGTGCGTACTCTAATGGTGTGGTCTTGAAAGTAGGGTCGAAGTCTTCGTGACGTGAGTATGAGGGCATAGGAAAACTTTTCTATCTTTTGATAGTTCAGTTCGGCCACTTGTAAAGCCTTGCTGATGAAGTAGACGGGTTGTTGTCCGTTGTCGTCTTCTCTAACCAGTGCTGATGCTATCGCCCGACTTCCTACGGCAAGGTATAGTATCACTTCTTCTCCTTGTTGAGGTCGGGTCAGGATGGGTGGTCGTCCTAGGAATGATTTGAAGTCCTGGAAGGCCTTCTCACACTCTAGACTCCACTCGAACTTCTTCCTTTTCCTTAATATCGCATAAAAGGGGAGAGACTTTAGGGCCGATCCGGCGAGAAATCTGGATAGGGCTGCTAGCCTTCAATTAAATTGATGTACCTCATTTACGCAGGTCAGACTTTTCATGTTGAGTATAGCTTGGCACTTGTCCGGATTTGCTTCGATGCTTCTCTGGGTTAGCATGAATCCTAGGAACTTGCCGGCCTCTACTGCGAAAGTACACTTCATGGGGTTTAGCCTCATCCCGTGCTTCCTTATAGTGCCGAATACTTCGATTAGGTCAGACAACAGTGTTTCCTCTTTTAAGGTTTTAATTAGCATGTCGTCCACATAGACTTCCATCAGCTATCCGATGTGGTTGGCAAATTCCTTGTTCATTAACCTCTGGTATGTAGTCCCTGCATTCTTTAGTCAGAACGGCATTACTACGGAGCAGTAGTTTGCTTTCGGGGTTAGGAACGAGGTTTTCTCTTGGTCGGGTTTATGCATTGGTATTTGATTGTACCCCAAGTAGGCGTCCATGAAAGAAAGGTATTTGTATCCCGAGGATTCGTCGACCAGGGTGTCGATGTTCGAAAGGGGGTAGGGATCTTTTGGGCAGGCTTTATTGAGGTCGGTGTAGTCTATACACATTCACCTCTTTCGGTTTGGACTTTTAACCAGCATGACGTTAGCCAGCCACAATGGGTATTTAACCTCCCTTATGAACCCTGCCTCTAGTAAGGCTTGCACCTGCTCCTCCATGACTTGCGATCTCTTTCGGCCAAGTTTCCTACACTTTTCTTGTATTGGTCGGGACCCAGGGTACACGGCCATTTTGTGGCACATTAAACCGAGATCTATGTCGGGCATATCGGCGACATTCCAAGCGAAGAGGTCGGAATTCTCCCTTAAGAGCCTGACTAGTAGCTTCTAATGGTAATTAGTGGCTAAAAGAAGAGGGGGGTTGAATCTTAGCCCCTCTTTGCTGTGTATTACTTTCTACCTTTTAAGATAGCTTCAGGAGATATTTCTGCTTTTTGTCTCATAACAAGTCAAGAGACATTTTCTTTTTGTCTCGTAACCAGTTAGGAGATATTTTTCAATTTTGTCTCCTACGCAATAGAATCAGAAATGGAGTAGATGAGAAAGAGAGAATCACACCCAGAAGTATCCTGGTTCAGCTGCTAAGTGCAATGCAGCCTACATCCAGTCTCCATCACAACAGTGACAGAATTTCACTATAATCAACAGATTACATACACCAATTCTTCCCTAGGAACTACTCATTCCTATCTGGGACAAGTCTAGAATCTATCCCAAAACTGAACTTGACTTGGACAACTACCAAGCTTTCAACCGCAAAGTGCTAACCCAACTTGTAAGGGAACAAGTCCAGATTCTACCCCAACTTGAACATGACTAGACCTCAATCTAGCTTTCAACCGCAAAGTGCTAACCCAACCTGCAAGGGAATCCCCTCAGGATCATGACAACAAAACAGAAATACATACAAAGAATTTCTGAGATAATAATGGCTTTTTCTTCAACTCTTTGCCTTTTTTCACTCATTGGCTTTTTCTTACAAAACCTCACATTTTGCCTTTTACCGATGAAACATAGACAGACTCACTGAGAAAAAGAAATATTCAAAGAAAGCCATGAAGGAGAAGAATAAACAGCTCAAAGAGCTGTGGGAACCCAAACATGTGCTCTCACTCCTTGTCTCAACCCTTGGCCGTTCACCCTTATTATAGAAGGGGAAGCTTCCAAGGTTGAAACCAGTTCAACCAAGCTACCAACATCTTCTCCAACACATATGACCGGTTCCGACAGAGAGAAGAGAAAGGGAAAACCGAAAGCAACTCAACATGCATGTACCTCTCTCTCATCCCTTCTCATCAAGCTTCATCAATCTGAGCCTTCCATCATGACTTGGTCCCCAAGAAGGAATTCTGACTCTAGATGAACTCTTGATCCTTGACAGCTCCATTTGTTCCATTTTTGCTTCTTCCTCCACGTAGCCTCTGTAGCTACCTTCTGTGATGGATGAACAAAAGTAGAAATGAGCCTCACTACAGGGATCTTCTTCACTGACCGAAATGGATTGCTACTACTTTTGGCATGGAGATCTTGAAGCTTCTTCTCCACATCTTGCCTTTAATGGAAAAGATCTCAGCCACGCCATGCCTTGGATCTTCTTTTTGCTAAGGCCATCATCACCTTAGCCTCTTGCTTGTTCATAGCCTCTCTGTAAATTTTACTGATAGCTTCTTCCATCTTCATCTCTGATGGAAGTGACAATCTGAAAACAAGAGAGAGAAGAGAGAGAGGAGAACAGGAAAACTTTGGAAGTAAAGAGTGAAATTAAAATTAATTAAAACCCACTTCCCATCCCCTATGCCTAGTGACGTGTAAAACATTAAAACCAATCAAATCAATTTGAACTTTCTCTTTCCTGCTTTCAATGTATGCAATAAATCTAAGTTAATTAAATTTTGAATTCCATTCCACAAGGGAAGTAGGTAATCATGGAGCTTTCAAGAAAAATCTCCCCTTTGAAGATTTGCCAAAATCTCCCCCTTTCTTTTGTTAAATGTGCTCCCCTCTTAATGTGTGCCTGATTAACAAAATATTCAAGAAAGCCATCACCTGTATACAAGCTCTAAAGAGTTTCAAGAAGATAAAGATTTCAAAACATGGAACCTTTAAGACCGAGCCATTATTTTTACAACGTGATCCAGACAGCACATATATGTATACTTGAGCAAATAAATTTTTCAAAATATAATCAGATCTCAAGTTGAAATTCTCTAACACAAAGTTCTCAAAATAATGAGCCAAAACAGAGCACAAAGCAGAGCACAAATATTAAACAGAGCACAAATATGAAATAGAATGCTCACACTACAAGAAAAATACCCATTCAGCCACACTTTTTTTAAACTACATTTGAAAAGCGTAGCCTATTCATAGAATAGGCTACGCTTTTCTCCGTGTTGCCTTTTTATAAGAGAAAAGAATACACAATTATGGCATCATTTAAAAAGTGTAGCCTTAGGTATTATAGAAATCACTTATAAAGCGTAGCCGTAGATTGATACCTATAGATTCACTTTTCGTATCAAAGGGAATGCTTTTAGAGGGTAGCTTATTTATTAAGTTTTGGATACATTTTAAAAGTGATGCCTAATGTATCTAGAACTAAAAACTTTAACACTTGTAAATTTTTTCCCTCTTAACACTTGTAAATTTTTTCCCTTTTAATTTTTTATCCAGCTCACACTTAGTGAAAATTTTCCCTCCAAGAGAAGAAAACCATTTCCCCTTTCACAAAGAAAAACCCTCATCGTCATACACTCAGCTCACATACACTCATCAGCTCACAAAGAACCATTTCACCCGTGTTTAGAAGAAAACCTCATCGTCATCACCCTCAGAAAACCCTCCTGCATCGTAAATCGGAAACCCCAGTCACCACTGACCCCCACTCACCACTCACCGCCACATACCACTCACCACTAACCACTGACTGTCGCTCCAAGCTAAGTCGCCCTCTTGCACTGATCGTAGCGCGCCGCCCAGACCGTTCATCTACCTTCGTGGTCTCTGCTCTCACCATCACTGGTCACCATCGTCATATCTGCGCTCACTGTCGCCGCTCAACCAAGTTGTCTCTGCTCTTACCGTTGCATCTCACGCTTGTTGTCTCTGTGCCGACCGTCGCCGCGCGCCTAGCATCATCGTTCTCTCTGCTCACCATCGTCGAGAAGGTATGTATAGATTTTTCATTTGGTTCTGAAATTGGAGGTTTAGGGTTCCGATTTAGGGTTTTTAATTTGGGGGTTTGGTACACTAATTGCCTGTTATCAGTGAAATCTCAAGTTTGGTTTATTTCAAGTGATTCAGTTGTTGTTTACTGAAATCTGAATTCAAGTTTGATAAAGCATTCATATTTGAGCTAATATTTTTCAGTTTATAATCAATCATTCAATCTAATAAAATGAGAACTTGTCCCATGAATACATAGTTTACGAGATGCATTCTACCTTGTAGTAGCTTAAAATCTCATTGACCACTAATTTGATTCCTTTGAAGTCTTATATCAGTTAAAGCAGAGATCCCTTCTGGTATATTACCAAAAATTTTATTACTAGAAAGATCTAATTATTTCAGATGAATCATTTCAAATATTATTACAAGAAAGATCCCTTCAAAACTGTTGTAAGATAGGTTTGAGACATTATTATGTTGGTTACTCTACAGTTCACTAATTGAAAGCATAGCATGGGCTTCTTGGTCTAAGACTTCTTATAAATTATAACTGAATGTTAAATTTCTTTAAACTATGGCTAATTACCTTAGTTGAAAAGTACCTCTCCCAGGTAATAGAAACAGTAAAGGTTCTTGGTTTTTGGTTTCGTGATTCTGATCTTGTGATAATAGAGTGTGAATTAGAAGTTATATGAGGAATAGGAGGTAAGCAGATCTCAATACACTAATAGTTATCTGAGTTTGAGCCTAGTCAAGTGCTGTTAACTTATTCAATCTTATGCAGATAGAATCCAGAAAATTGGGAATTGCTTTGGTGCTTCAAATTGGTTTTTGAGGGAGTGATGAAAGTGATACTGCTGAAAGCCACGGGAACAAGGTAATAGGACAAGTTTAGTGGCTTTGAATTTATAATCAATTGTTTTGTGTTAGTATTGGGAAGCTGTTAACTTTGTCATATCATGATTTAGCCCCTAAAATTTATGTTAAATCACTACAAGAAAAATACCTATTCAGCCACACTTTTTTCTGGTGTGTATGAATTTTCTGGTTTTGCAGTTTTTTTGAGGGTGTTGTTCTGATTTTTGGAGTTCTACAATCTTTTGTAATTTTTGCTTCTTACTATGTTAAG
>NC_029791.2:75210435-75220878 GCF_000816755.2 Arachis ipaensis
ATGTGTGTGTGAGTGAGTGAAATAAGGACTTGTTCTGAGTAGTTTTCTTTTAGGAAGTGTTTGGATAACTATGGTTCGAATTTGTTGAGTTGTTTGTATGTGGGGATGAGCAAGGAATCTGAGGCATGCTGGTGTACTTTTTGATTCGTGGCTAGGAGGAGGGATATTCATGGGGATTCAATTAACAAGGCTCAATTGAAGGACTTTTGGGACCAGATTTCTGACCAGAGTTTTGATTCCAGGCTCAGAAGTTCAACTGATGGATGGCTTCATCGTTCTCTCTTTGGAAAATGTATAGGTAATAATTGAAATTGAAGAGTTCATAACAAATCTGCACTATTTTTTTGTTTTTTCTTTCTAAGTGTTTGTGAAATTGTTTGTGTGTATGTGTGTGTGAGTGAGTGAAATAAGGACTTGTTCTGAGTAGTTTTCTTTTAGGAAGTGTTTGGATAACTATGGTTCGAATTTGTTGAGTTGTTTGTATGTGGGGATGAGCAAGGAATCTGAGGCATGCTGGTGTACTTTTTGATTCGTGGCTAGGAGGAGGGATATTCATGGGGATTCAATTAAGAAGGCTCAATTGAAGGACTTTTGGGACCAGATTTCTGACCAGAGTTTTGATTCCAGGCTCAGAACCGTCTTTGACATGTAACTAATTCATTACCTCTTTACTTAATTTTAGAACTAGAAAAATAAATTGGTTGGTATTTTCTTTAATTCCCATCATTAAGTATGTTAACCTTCATTTGGAATAATGCAGGGTTGATAAAGATGCAGATGGAAGAATCACCGAGGAAGAAATTAAAGAGGTTTATATGAATTTTCTTTTTAAATTCATCAACAGAAAAATTAGAATGAAGATAGTGAATTAGTTTTTATCGGCAACCTTTTTTCCTTTCCTAGCTTTGCATTTTGTTCCCATGAGAATAGGAGTTTCCTTGATCACAAATGATCAATTCTGTTTTTAGATCATCTGCCTTAGTGCCACAACAAACAAACTCTCAAACATACAGCAGCAGGCTAAAGAATATGCAGCTTTGATCATGGAAGAACTAGACCCTGAAGAGACAGGATTTATCATGGTATTTACATCATCCTATTTCAGATCATTTTGGTATAAAACTTATCAAAATTAAGTAAAATTAGTCACTATTACAGTTTCACATACAGATAAGTACTTATATTTCAAATCATAACTCATAAGTATGAAGTTGATTTATATTTAAGATGATGAGAGGGACTGATTTCACTTGTATTTAGGAAATTAGATCAAATCCATAAGAAAAATTTGACATAGACCAACATCATAAATAGCTATCTCTAGAAGTGACTAGAATTTTAATTAATTTAATTGATTCATTCTATTTGAATGTTCTCGTGGATGATAGTATCCTTAAATCATCCTTTTACTAGTTGGAGTTGTTGATAAATGTTGGTTTCAATGTAACCTTAGTGGCTCATGAAATAATATGCTGCCTTATTGCTCATGACATGGAATGTGATGAATCAGGAATCCACTATAAGTTCTGGCATGGATTGTTCGTTGGTTCCTTTTATTGTGATTTATGGACTTGTCATGTATGATCATGCTATCACTTCATATTTTGTTGGGTTTCTTGTTGTGCAGGGGTCTGATTTAGATAGTTTATTAGAGTAGAATAATGTAACATCTTCAGCCAAAACAATTGCTGGCTCAACACCTCGGAAGCAGAATCAGAGGCATGAAAGTAGTGCAAGGATTATTAGAAGCATACTCTCAAACAAGGAAATGCGCCAAAGTCAGTCAACCAGGCCTCAATCAGAGTAGGCAGTACCAATATCTGATCTACAAAAAGAAAGACAACCTCTTCGCCCTGTACATGTGCAATTGATTTTGAAGTAATTTATTTTTAGAGAAATAAATTTTATTTTTAGAGAAATAATTTGTATTATTCCCAAATAGAAGATCTTATGACTGCTAATTTATTATGGCAACCTAAATTTTGTTTAAGGATAATTTTTATTATTTCAAGAATATTGGATTGTATTATTATGTATTTATTTTTATTTTATAATATTTTACTAATTTAATTAAAAATATAGAATTATATATATTAGCCTATTCTGAAAAAATGAAAGCTGAAAAGCGTAGCCTTTGGTCCTGGACAGCATCACTTGAAAAGCGTAGCCTATTCCCAAACGTCAAAAGCGTAGCCCTTGGTGCAGAAAAGCGTAGCCTTTGAGAATAGGCAACGGCTGAATAGAAATCACCCCGAAAAGCGTAGCCGTAGCCCAAAAAGCATAGCCGTAGCCTAAGGCATCATTTTTTTTCACTTTTGGCTACACTTTTTAAGTGTACCTGAATGGGTGTTTTTCTTGTAGTGTCATGTCCAAACATAGTAGCAAAGAAACAGTTTCAATTTAGCAATTCAGCCCTTCTTTCATTTTTCTCCCCCTTTTGTCATCAAGGAGGGACACATCATATGTTAAATTTTTCAAGGCTTTTATCAATTCACACAAATCATCAGCCAGCCTTAAAACAAGCATGAATTAGAGCTAAACCAAACATTAATTAAATACTATTTATTCACAAACTCAGATGTTTAGCTATAAACAGCAGCTTCAAACATCATCATAGATAAAAACAAATAGCAGCAACAGCAGTTTCAAATATTATCATCATAGATAAAAACAAACAGCAGCCTTTCAATTTATTTTTCTTTCTCCCTCTGCATGGAAAAATAGTTTACCATACATGCAAAAAGTGTAGAGTAGGTAAAAAGGTAAAAGCTAGGTTATAGTCACCCAATAGAGTTCAACAACTGAAATCCAAAAATAGAACAAAAATTATGATAAACCAATGTTTTAGAAACAGTTTTTTTCAGCAGCAATATCATGGAGCAACCTTAAGAAAAAGGACTCAGATACCAAAACAAAACAAAAACTATAATAAGTATAAGCAATATTCACAATCAGACCAATATGCATACTCATAGCTGCGTGAAATAATAGTGTAAAACAAAGAAAATTGCAGCCAGTCTCAAGCATCATAAGTTCAACTTGTTTCACTATAACTGTTTGAATTTGTTTTCCCACAATGCTTACTCCCCCTGTTGTTATCAAGAATAGTAATTCGGCACACAAAAACAGTTCAATATGCAATCCACAAGTGTAAAACAGGTATGAGTGTTAGTGTCAATAGAAGTTGTAAAATGTATCATAAAAAAATAGATTATAAGAAAACAGCTACATCAAGTTGGACTAGACATCAGATCCCTCATCCTCGGTTGCAAGAGGATCTTCCTCTTCTTTCAAAATTGTGTCCTTGGCTGCATTTGTGCCCTTTTTCTTAGATTTCCTTACAGCACCACTACCCATAAGATATAAAATTTTGTCTTGGGTTTCATTACTCAGGTAGACACTAAAATACTCAAAAATGTAAGTTAAAAATATTCTATATGTAAGGAAAAATGGGAGTAGTAGAGAAGATGAGAAGTTATCATAATAACTACTTTAAATGTTCAAAAATCATTTGAAAGCACAATCCAATTCAATAAAATGAGATTCAAAGAATTTTGAATTTTAAAAACAATACAGGCAGTTTTGAAATGACAAGTCAAATAAAAGATTGAAAAGATTTTGAAACTGATTTGACTTGAAAAATGATGAATGCAAATACTCTTCTTTTTGGTGTATGTTTTCAAAATAAGCAATGAGACCCACTACATAAAACAAAACAACTTTCTCTTGGGCTTAGTGGTGGTTTTAAGGAAACACATTTGACCATGAAGGATTTAGTTCAGATCCAAATTCATTTAAAATTATCAACACATAGTCTGAATTTCATGGAACCTAGAGGGAGTCATCATTTGCCCAGTTTTATCTCCTTGTAACCTGAGAGACAAAAACAACCAGAAAAATATTTAAGCATATTTAATTAAAAAAACTCAACAATGAACAGTCCCTAGAGTAGTTCTCAATTTCACAAATTGAATATCAATTTTTCCCTTTAGCACATGTTCTTTTATGGAATGAAATCTTACTTTAATGTGCTTAGTTCTTGAGTGTAAAACATGATCTTTTAAAAAAATTTATTGCACTCAAGTTGTCACAAAACATAGGGATACTATTGACTTGCAATTTGTAATGTGCAAGATGTATTTTAAACCAAGTCAATTGAGAATAAGAGGAAGTTGAGATATATGTTCGGCCTCAACCACTGATAGAGCAACAGTAACTTGCTTCCTACTTGTCCACACATGGATTTTCCAAGACAACAACAAATTTCTGAAATGCTGCTCCTATTCACACGATCTCAGCAAGATCTTAAATTGGACCAGTTCTTCCTTCTTTGCTTTTATTCAAGAGGGATCTTCAATTATTTTCTTCATTTTGGGAGTTTCATTTGTGATGCAAGAGCAAAGTTATTGAGTTTGTCTCTCTTTCTTCTTGAGAATTTTGTGGTAACTCCATGAGAGGGATCTCCAATGATGAATTCATGTGGATAGTTCTTCAAGAACTTCCATTCTCTTGGCTTTTGTGAGGTGATCGCAGGTTGAGTATGTACATGATCAGTTCCATTGAGATTTTCAGAAATCTCTGTGTCAGGAGGAGACAATAGCAGAATCATCTCCTAGATTCTGGTTTGCAGAATTGTGAACATCATCTTCCATTGAAGGTTCAGATTTGTCTTTTCCTTGAATTCTATCTGAAATTTGTGGAATCTTAGTTCCTGCATCAATTTTCTCAACAACACTTGAAATAGAGTTAGAATCATACGAAAATGATATGTATGAACTCCCCAATTATTCCATGTTTCTTGATGTAAACTCCTTTACTAGTGGTTGAATATCCAACAAAGATACTGTTCATACCCTGGGTCGAGCTATCCGACCCAGGATGATCGGCGACACAGCGACCGACCTCTTCAGGTCAGACTACCCGACTTCTTCTAAAAGAGCTCGGCCAAATCGATAGGAAAGCCCAATAAAGGGCCCAAATAGAGGAACACGACCTAAATCCAAAGGCAATACCCAGCCTATAGAGATAAAGGCGGTTCCCTTGAAGATACGCTGACTTCATCCAATACAGGATAAGATAAGATAAGATAACTAACTTATCTTATCAGAAAGGTCAGCCCACACTACTATAAATACACTGGAGCACCCAGGTATAACTCATACTCTGATTCTACAATAAACCTGTTTAATACCCATGCTAACTTAAGCATCGGAGTCTCTTGCAGGTACCCCCCACCCTCCGGTGGCCAAGGATCAGCAGTGCAACAAGTCCAACAAGTCGGACACAACAGCTCCGGCCGCCACCAGCCAGTCGGACATGTCATCTCTGACCAGTACAGAAGATCTCATCCGAGATCGACCTCCAGTTTCAGGTAACCCTCGGAACATTGGCGCCGTTGCCGGGGAACCTGAAAGTCATCCCAAAACCATGGCGGACGGCCATGACAACGACCACGACTCGGATCTGGAAAACAGAACACTGCACAAGAACGCGGACACTACGCTAAAGGATACTCCGGAATCCAACGGGGACAAAAACTCACCAAATCCAGGAGCCATAGAAGCACTTCAAGATCGCTTAAAGCAACTTGAAAAAGAAACCCAGCAACAACGGGAGGTCGGAAAGGATATGCAAAGAGAGGTACGGCGACGTCGAGAACTGGAAGAAAAACTACAGCAATTAGAGGCCGACCTCAAATCAAAAGCTCCACGGACCACTCCAGAGGAAAATTCACGCAAAGAAAAAGATCCGTTCACCAGAGAAATCATGAAGACCAAAATCCCAAAAGATTTCAAGCTCCCAGATATGGTTTTGTATGATGGCACCACAGATCCCAACCATCATCTCTGCAATTTCAGAAGCAGAATGTACCTTACCGATGCCTCAGATGCCATTCGCTGCAAAGCTTTTCCAACGACTCTCACGAAAATGGCGATCAGATGGTTCGACAACTTACCTCCGAAGTCCATCTCAAACTTCGACGACCTGGCTAAAAAGTTCCTGGCCAGATTCTCCATCCAGAAAGATAAGACCAAGCACGTACCCAGCTTACTAGGGATCAAGCAAGGAGATCGGGAGAGCCTCCGCAACTACATGGAAAGATTCAACAAAACATGCATGGACATACAAAGTTTACCAACTGAGGCCGCCATCATGGGGCTCATCAATGGCTTACGAGAGGGACCTTTCAGCCAATCTATATCAAAAAAGTATCCTACCTCCTTGGACGAAGTACAGGAGCGAGCAGAAAAATACATCAACATGGAAGAGAACGCTCGGTTGGGAGAAACCTCAAAATTTGGGGCCCCCTACCGAGACAAAGACAAGGACTCTAAAAGGAAGAAGATCGACAGGGGGAGAAAATCAAAAAATACCATAACTACACTCCTCTCAAGGCATCCCTGGTCGACGTGTACAAAGAAGTCTGCCACACAGAAAAAATCCCCCCAGCGCGACCACTCAAAGACAAAAGGGGGGGAGGAAACTGGAAGGAATATTGTGAATACCATCGAGTCCGAGGGCACTCCACCAACGAGTGCTTCGACTTGAAAAATATCATAGAAAAATTAGTAAGAGAAGAAAAATTAGATCGATTTCTGGCTACCCGAGATGATGACCAAAGAAAGAGACGAAGAGACGAAGATGATGGACGAGCTGAACGATCACCTCGAACACCAGAAAGACATGTCCACATGATACACGGCGGATTCGCATGAGGTGGGATCTTCAAATCATCCCGAAAGAGATACCTCAAAGAAGTATATCATGTCGAGGGAAAGGAGGAAGCACCTAACATCCCGGCAATAACATTCACTAAAGAGGACGCATCCGGCATCATCTCGGGACACGACGATCCCATGGTCATCACTATTATACTGGCAAACGCCAATCTACACCGCACATTAGTAGACCAAGGGAGTTCTGCCGATATCTTATTCAAAACAGCCTTCGACAAACTCGGCTTAGACGAAAAGGAGCTTAGAGCATACCCAAACAATCTGTTCGAACTAGGAGACACCCCGGTACAACCGCTGGGATACGTATCGATACACACTACTTTTGGAAAAGGGAACCAATCCAGGACCCTCAAAATAGACTACATTATGGTCGACGTAAGTTCAGCCTACAATGCTCTAATAGGTTGGACAACACTCAATCAACTCGGTGCAATAGTCTCAACTCCACATCTATGCATGAAATTCCCAACTACAGAGGGGATAGCCACGATAAAAGCAGATCAAAAGATGGCACGTCGCTGTTATAACGAGAGCCTAAACCTCAGGGGCAGAGGAGAACAGTTTCATACAATTGAGCTTGGCGGAGCTCATCGACGAGAAGAACTCCGTCCGCACCCAGAAGGTGAGGTAGAGAAGGTTCAGATCGGAGACACCTCGGACAAAACAACTAATATCGGCATGGTCCTAAGAGGAAACTCAAAAGAATTACTGATACAATTCTTATGAGATAATGTCGACCTCCTCACATGGAGAGCTGCAGACATGCCGGGCATAGACCCCAAGCTAATGTGCCACAAGTTAGCGGTCTACCCAGGATCTCGGCCGGTACAACAGAAGCGAAGAAAACTCGGGCCAGAACGATCCCAAGCTATGGAAGAACAAGTAAAAGCACTGCTGGAAGCCGGATTTATAAGAGAAGTCAAATATCCACTATGGCTAGCCAACGTCGTCTTGGTGAAAAAGTCGAATGGGAAGTGGCGAATGTGCACCGATTACACCGATCTCAACAAAGCTTGTCCAAAAGATCTATACCCACTCCCAAGTATTGACGCCTTGGTAGATGCTTCCTCTGGATATAAATATCTCTCGTTTATGGATGCATATTCAGGATACAACCAAATTCCCATGTATCCACCAGATCAAGAAAAGACCTCGTTCTTAACACCAAAGGCAAACTACTGCTACATCGTGATGCCTTTCGGTCTCAAGAACGCAGGAGCTACTTATCAAAGGCTAATGAATAAAGTCTTCTCAGATCACATCGAAAAAATCATGGAAGTTTATGTGGACGACATGTTAATAAAGACACAAAGTGAAGACACACTATTGTCCGACCTGGCTCAAGTGTTTAACACTATAAGGAAGCATAACATGCGACTCAACCCCGCAAAATGCACCTTCACAGTTGAAGCAGGCAAATTCTTAGGCTTCATGCTCACACAAAGGGGAATTGAAGCAAATCCAGACAAATGTCAAGCCATACTCAACATGAAAAGCCCAACCTGCGTCAAAGAGGTACAGCAACTCAACGGGAGATTAGCCGCCCTATCTCGATTCTTAGCAGGAGCTGCGATAAGATCTTTCCCCTTCTATGCTACTTTAAGAAAGGGAAAACAGTTTGAATGGACGACAGAATGTGAGTAGGCCTTCCGAGACTTTAAGGAATTCTTAGGACGGCCACCTATCCTATCTCGACCACGAGAAGGAGAACCGCTCATATTATACCTCGTAGTAGGGAACTGGGCAATAGCCTCAGCACTAGTCAGGGAAGACGAAAAATGGCAACAACCCGTCTACTTCATTAGCAAGGCACTACAGGGATCCGAGCTGAACTACCAAAAAATAGAAAAATTTGCCTATACTCTTATCCTAACCTCTCGACGACTCTGCCCATACTTCCAGGCTCACACCATTAAGGTTTGAACTAACCAGCCCATAAAAGGAATATTGCAGAAAACGGATTTAGCAGGCAGAATTCTACAATGGGCAGTCGAGCTGTCAGAGTTCGACCTCCAATACGAACCTAGGACGGCCATCAAATCACAGTATCTGGCCGACTTATTTGCAGAATTCACAGACACCCTGGAAACACCCACGGAATGGAATCTCTACGTGGACGGTTCTTCGAATAAAACTGGAAGCGGTGCAGGTGTAATAATAGAAAGCAAACAAGGAACCCAAGTCGAGCTCTCCCTCAAATTCGGATTCCCGGCCTCAAACAACCAGGCCGAATATGAAGCCTTGTTAGCTGGTTTGAAGCTGGCTAAAGAGGTTGGAGCTCAAAAACTTAACATTTACAGTGATTCACAAGTAGTTACATCACAAATAACAGGGGGCTACCAAGCCAAAGATCCCACCATGAAAAAATATTTGGATAGAACCAAGGAATAGCTCGAACAAATCGGGGAATATAAGATCCGCCACATACCCGCGAACAAAATGCCCGAGCTGATGCACTCTCGAAACTAGCCAGCACCAAACCAGGGGGCAACAATAGAAGCCTCATTCAGGAAATGTTGCAGAACCCGTCAATCTTGGAAGAGGAAAAAGCCCTGACGATAACAAGTCAGGACCAAGGATAGACGACCCCCATAATCAACTACCTCAAAACAGGAACACTCCCCACAGAAGAAAAGGAGGCAAAGTAATTAAAAAGGGAGGCACAGTACTACACCATCATAAACAACATCCTGTACAAAAGAGGAATCTCAATACCTTTACTAAAATGCGTACCGACCTCCAACACAAAGGAAGTGCTAGAAGAAATACACGGCGACATTTGTGGCAATCATCTCGGAGCACGAGCTCTCGCCAAAAAAGTACTCAGGGCGGGATTTTATTGGCCAACTCTACAGAAAGAAGCTATAGAATTTGTAAAGACATGTCCACCATGTTAGAAACATGCCAACTTTCACATCGCCCCGCCAGAAGAGCTCATCAGCGTGACTTCGCCTTGGCCGTTTGCAAAATGGGGACTCGATCTTCTCGGCCCCTTCCCACAGGGATCAGGACAAGTTAAGTTTCTCATAGTAGGAGTAGAATACTTTACAAAGTGGATCGAGGCAGAGCCCCTAGCCAATGCCACCGCTCAAAGAAGCCGGAAATTCTTATATAGAAATATTGTCACGAGGTTCGGAGTACCATATTCAATAACCACAGACAATGGCACCCAATTCACAGATGCAGGCTTCAGAAAACTAGTGGCCGACTTGAATATAAAGCACCAGTACACCTCCATTGAACATCCGCAAGCCAACGGATAGGCTGAAGCTGCTAACAAAGTCATATTGGCCGGGCAAAAATGGAGACTACAAAATGCAAAGGGAGCCTGGGCAGAAGAGCTTCCACAGGTCCTATGGGCATATCGAACGACGCCACATTCCACCACGAAGGAATCTCCCTTCCGATTAGGATACGGAATAGAGGCGATGATTCCATTAGAGATTGAGGAAGGGTCGCCTAGAGTAATTCACTACAATGAGCAAGCAAACTCCCAACTCCAGAGAGAAGAGCTCGACTTGTTACCCGAAATTCAGGAAAGAGCTCGGATCAGGGAAGAAGCTCTAAAACGCCGAATGGCTTCCAGATATAATCAAAAGGTAGTACCGAGAAGTTTTGCAGAGAATGATCTCATCCTAATCCGAAATGATATCGGAACAACTCGACCAGGAGAAGGAAAGCTGGCAGCAAACTGGAAAGGACCCTA
>NC_029791.2:75220903-75229918 GCF_000816755.2 Arachis ipaensis
ACACCTACTATAGTCCGAAAAACACGAACTGAACCATAGAGAAAAAGACACCTATAACCTTGGAACGCCGAATTGGAAAAAACCAAACGAAATATGAAACATCGAACTTAGGAAACACCAACATCCAGGTTGAAACTAAAAACCAAGCAAGAACGAACATAAAGACTGCTAGGTATTGGCTAAAGAAATTCATTCAGCAAAAACATTAGGAGAAAAAATCTAGAAACAGTCTCTAGAGAAAGTCCCTAGAAATAGCATCATCCTCAGGCTGAAGCAATATAACTAGAGGAAATTCAATAAAAATATTAAGAGAAAGAACCTAGAAACAGTTCAGAGAAAGTCCCTAATTAAAAAAGATGAAAAAATCATCATTCTCAGGCTGAAGCAATATAGCCAGAGGAAATTCAATAAAAACATCAGGAGAAAGAACCTGGAAACAGTCCAGAGAAAGTCCCTAATGAAAATATTGAAAAAATCATCATTCTCAGACTGAAGCAATATAGCCAGAGAAAATTCAATAAAAACATCAGGAGAAAGAACCTGGAAATAATCCAGAGAAAGTCCCTGATGAACATATTGAAAAAATCATCATTCTCAGGCTGAAGCAATATAGCCAGAGGAAATTCAATAAAAACATTAGGAGAAAGAACCTGGAAACAGTCCAGAGAAAGTCCCTAATGAAAATATTGAGAAAATCATCATTCTCAGGCTGAAGCAATATAGCCAGAGAAAATTCAATAAAAACATCAGGAGAAAGAACCTGGAAACAGTCCAGAGAAAGTCCCTGATGAACATATTGAAAAAGTAAAGCCCGACTGAAACAATGCAGCCCGGGAAGATTCAATTTCATTAGGAGAAATTATCCCAACCGGTCTGGAGAAAGATCCCAAATGAATATTGAACCAAACTGAACCAGGCTGAAGAATTGCAGCCGGTCAGAAATTGGGTTATAAAAGCCTCGAAGGCCACTAAAAAAGCTAAAGCGAGCTACCCTTTATTTTTTATAAAAAACAAAAGTTGCTAGGCAGGCAACGGGAAAGTATCAGCAGTTAACGAAACATAAAGAGTTAAAAAAGCCCACAAGCCGGGACAACTACATATCCAGAATAAAGTAAAAGCTAAGGGTCAGAAGACTTTTTAGCAGCATCAGCCCGAGGAGACGGAGGGCGAGTCTGGAGAGGAACGGCATCTATAGTACCGTCATCCCGGTTCAAGATCTGGCAGTCGGGATCAGAAGCGGGAGGACCAACCTCGGCAGGGACAGCAGAAGTCGACACCTTGGTAGAGGCTACAGGGGGAGGATCAACATCATCCTCATCCTCGTCATCAGGGACAACCTTGCCATCCCTGACAACGTTCTCCAAGCTAAAGAGGGTCAGGTCGGCCTCGGGAGCAATAACCCGAACTTGTTCCTTCAGGTTCTCATAGGCAGCAGTTACACTGCCAACAAGGTGACCTTGGAGTTCGGAATAATTAGCCCGAGCGTTCTCCAACTCTTCTCTCAGACGCAACACCTCCCGGTAAGACGTCACATAACTGTCCTTATGTCGCATAGCCGTGTCCTCGGCCAGTCTCAGAGAACCAGGCAGAGAAGTGGAACTAGCCTTTTCATTCTCCAAGTCTTTCTCCAACTTGGCCACCCTTACTTCAAGCTCCTCCTTCAAGCCCTTCATTCGATCAAACTCCTGTTTGGCCTCCTCCATAAAAGCTTTAGTGGCATGGAGAGGAAGACTTTGAGCAGTTCGATATAGGGCCGCCCCCATGTGTGCCAACTTGATACCACTCCGGGTAATATAATCAAAATGATGAAGAAGCGACACGTCGTCCATAGAAAGAGCACCATAAGGGCCGATTTGTTGATCTACAAACTCAACCGCATCAAAGTCAGGAGCATCAAGGTTGAAAGGCTCAATTGTTTTTTGCTTTTTACTAGGAGGGGCACCGGAAGCTGCAACAGAAGATTGTGGAGGATCGACCAGACGGACCCGAGGAGTAGGAATTGCTTTCCTCGGCCCGGGAGAACTCGATATAGGAGGTTTAACTGGAGGCTGAGAAGATCCCTCTCCGGCCGCCTTGGCCGAGATGTTTAAAGCAGCGGTCGCCTTCTTCGCCTTCTTATAGGCCCTCATAGAATCATTATTCTTCGACATCTCTGAAAAACACAAAAATCAAAGACAAGTTACAACAACAGGAGAAGAAAAGCTTGGGAGCTAGTATAAAAACAAATCAGACAGTACCCAAAGCAGCCCGAACCAAAGATGGATCACTCAAAAATCTCTTTGTGTCCAGATAGGGAGGCTTCCCCCACAAATCTTCAAGAACAACTACAAAGGCCCGCTCAACCTCACTAAGCATTTCCCATGTGTAACGTAGAACTCTTACATTATTTTTCCACTCCAGAGGAAAAGCGGGCTCATCATTTTCATCAAGAAAAAAGGGGCGAACCCCCTCAATGGCACGAACTCGGAAGAAATAGTTCTTAAAATCTTTAAACGACTCATCATACATGGCAAAAACTTTATGCCCCTGAGCCGACCTGAAAGAAACCCAGGAAGCTTTCTTTTTGGAGGAACCTCCAGGTTTGGCCGAGACAAAAAAATAAAGGAAAAGAGTTTCAGAAGGTGTTATGTCCAACTCCTGGCAAAGAAGTTGAAATATTTTGATAAAACCCCAGGAGTTTGGATGAAGCTGGGACGGAGCAATATTGCAGGACCACAACAAGTCAGTTTCAAAAGCAGTAAAAGGGAAAGTAACGTTTAATTGGCTGAAGAAGTATTCGTAAGCATAGAAAGAGGGATGCTCCCCCTCGACGAAAGTCGGAAAACAAACTCTCTCATCGGAATCAGGAGCAACAAGCTCATAATCCCCCTCGCGGGCACGGTTATCACAAATCCTATGGCGCTTCCTCAGCTCTGTGCAAAATTCAGCATCCACAATAGAAGCACACAACAAAACAAGGGAGTCCAGCCAATCGGACATCCCCTCGGGAACTCTGGAAGACATCTTTACAATGTTATTGCGAGAGGACATGAGGCCAACTAATCCTACAAAGTAAGAAAAGAAGATGGGATTACTAAAAACATCTCGGACAAGGGAGAAAACAACTCAATACGATGCAGTCAAACACATAGAAAAGGAAAACCCCAAGACTCAAACCAAAATCTTGGGGCATCCTTTGGAGGCAGTAACAAAGCAAGGTTTCCAGGAAAATCTACAGTTCCCACCCCAGCATTTTTCAAACAAGAAAAAGACTTTAAACAGCAAGTAGTGTCAAAAGAAAAAGTCGTCACAATCTATCAGCAAAAGCATTCCAAAATCAAGTACGCCAAGAAGAAACCATCAAAGGTGCGAACTTTTTCAGAATCAGGTAAAGCAACCGTCAAATAAAGCAAGAAACAGATACGGGTTTTTTCTGGATAAACGGCATCAGAACGGAAACAACAAAGAACATGCAAAACCCTAAAAGCATTAAGCAAAGGCAAAAAAGGACCATGCAGAAAATGAAGAAACTCCCAGAACGCACAACAATAGGGCATAACAAAACAAAAGATCCAAACTTTCTCTAAAGAAAGGGTCAAACTCAAATCAAAACAAGGAGAATATATGAAACAGGACTAACCTGGAGACGATGAGAAACTTCGAGGAGAAAGACAGAAGCGCAGAAATAAAAGCTGCCCAAGAAAATCACCAAGCAACGCCGCAACGCAAGGAAGCAGAAGAACAAAATGAAAGACAGAGAGCGAAGAGAGCAGAGAAAGAAGTTACGAAAAGGGCGAAGGAGAGAAACCGTTTTTGGGGTTTTCAAAATCAAAATGAAATAGCCAAAGGGAAACGGGGCAATTAATGACAAAATTAATGAAAGCATTAAACCCTTGCACGTTCCCAAAGCGCCGATATAAAAGCGCGCGCTTTTAGAGGAAATGTTCTACATTCAAAGAGCTGTTTCAAAGGAATCGACAAAATGCTTGAGTTCGGCCTCACTAGACCGAAGTCAAAGAACTCAAACAGAAGACCGAGCTCAAGCAGGGGCACTGTTCATACTATGGGTCGAGCTATCCGACCCGGGATGATCGGCGACACAGCGACCGACCTCTTCAGGTCAGACTACCCGACCTCTTCTAAAAGAGCTCGGACAAATCGACAGGAAAGCCCAATAAAGGGCCCAAATAGAGGAACACGACCCAAATCCAAAGGTAATACCAAGCCTATAGAGATAAAGGCGGTTCCCTTGAAGATAGGCTGACTTCATCCAAAACAGGATAAGATAAGATAAGATAACTAACTTATCTTATCAGAAAGGTCAGCCCACACTACTATAAATACACTGGAGCACCCAGGTATAACTCATACTCTGATTCTACAATAAACCTGTTTAATACCCATGCTAACTTAAGCATCGAAGTCTCTTGCAAGTACCCCCCACCCTCCGGTGGCCAAGGATCAGCAGTGCAACAAGTCCAACAAGTCAGACACAACAGCTCCGACCGCCACTAGCTAGTCGGACATGTCATCTCCGACCAGTATAGAAGATCTCATCCGAGATCGACCTCCAGTTTCAGGTAACCCTCAGAACAGATACCTTTATAAGATTTTTGGATCAAATTTTCTAAAAATATTAACACAGTATTTGCATCCAAAACTATGAAAGTACTTAAGATTGGATGATACCCCTTTTCAAAGCTCATATGGTGTTTTCTTTAAAACTTTTTTATTAATGATTTGGTTCAAAATATAGCTTCAATCCAAAAGAATTTAGGAATTTCATTTTCACCAAAACATAGCCCTAGTCATTTCTTGAAGGCCTCTATTTCTCCTTTCAATAACTCTATTTTATTGAGGTATTCTAGGACATGAAAAATTATATGAAATATCAAATTCATCAAAGTGTTGATTTTCAAACTCATTTTCATGATCACTTTTTAAGAAAATAATTTTCAAAAAAAAATATTTTGAATCATTTTGCATAGAGTTAAAAAAAGCAAGAAAGACATCATTCTTATGAGCTAAGAAAAAGAATCCATCCAAACTTAGTATAGTCATGAAACACCACTAAGCTATAGTGCTTACCACCAAAACTGAGTCCTTGTAGGACCAAAAAGATCAATATGTAGCATTTC
Source organism: Arachis ipaensis (assembly GCF_000816755.2). Lineage (NCBI taxonomy): Eukaryota > Viridiplantae > Streptophyta > Magnoliopsida > Fabales > Fabaceae > Arachis > Arachis ipaensis. Next base: position 75,226,021 of record NC_029791.2, read on the forward strand.
TAATGTTCTTTTGGTTGAGATGTCATCCTTGGGTTTAAAAGAATTCTTTTGTTTACCCAATTGACAAGCATCACAAGTGATGTCATTGTCAAATTTTATTTTTAGGAAGATATCTAACCAAATTCTTTTTCACAAGCTTAGAAACTAGAAACATGCTTGTATATTCTATTTTCTTATGCCATAACCATTTCTCAGATTCTATGGAAATAAAACAAGCTACATTTTGTTCTTTTAGTTCTTCTAAGGTTAGTCCATACACATTATTGCATCTTATAACTTCAAACAAAATTTTACCAGATTTTTCACACACAACCAAGCATTCCAATTTCTTGAAAATAGTCAAACAACATAAATCACACAATTTGCTAATGCCTAGATGATTATGTTTCAACCCATCAACTCAAAATGCAACATCAATGAAAGTTGAGAAATTATTACCAACCTTACCTACGGCCACAATTTTTTTTATTTACCATTGTTACCGAAAGTCACAAAGCTTCCATCGAATTTATCAAGCTTGATGAATAAAGTGGACTTTTCGGTCATGTGCCTAGATCATCCCGTATTCAAGTATCACATGTCTTTCTTCTTCTTGGATGCTAAGCAAAACTGCACAAATCTTTTATGTGACCTTAGGTATCCAAACTAAATTGGATCCTTTGAAGTTAACCCATCTTGGTTGCCCAAGAGCATTAAAATCACAAACAACCTTGTGTGTTTTGTTTCTTACTCTTCTTTTGTCAATAAAGTATTAAGAAGAAGAGTGATTAGATTTATTGCAATTAAAACAGTGATTTGTGTGAGCATGTTGCTGAAAACACTTTAAGATATGATGCTGATGGTGATCAAAAGATTTGAATTTTCTGGTATTTGAAAGGGTGCATTTCTTTTGAAAGATACATCTCTAACATTAGTACCTCCTTTTGCCAGAAACCTTAAACCAAAATTTCTTGACACAGATGGGTATCTAGAACGTGAGGCTCTTTTGTGAAAGAGAAATTTTCTAAAAAAAGTCCTCATTGTTAAAGATGTAACCCAAACCAGAGTTTATTTGAAGCAGGTTTAGGTTTTGAAAAAGATACATTTTTTTTCAAAAATATGGCTTTTCAAAATCAGCATCAGTGTTATATGAAAATTCAAGACTAGATTTATCAAATGATGATTTTATTTTTGGAAATGATGCTATGAATTTGCAAGTGATTTTTTTTAAATGTATCATTTTTCATTACATACCCTAAACCTGATTTTTCAAACAAAGTTCTTTGATTAGCAAGTAATTTGTCTAAGTTGCTTGAGTTATATGTAAATTTTGCTAAATCATGATTCAAACTTTTGATCATTTCATTTAATATTTTATTTTCAGTAATAGGTTTTTGAGAGAGATCAATAATGTGCTTTCCATTGAACATTTTAATTTCAGATTTAAAAAAATCTATTTTCTTTAATGAAATCAAAAGCACATTTGGTCTCCTTCACCCTTTTCTTTCAAAAACTCATTTTCAACATTCAAAACTTCATTTTCAGATTTACATTTGTTGTATTTATTTAGTAATGTTTCAGAAAGGTGAGAGAGATCATCAATAGTCACATGCAAATCATCAAGAGATAAGTCATACAAATTTACCTCTTCTTGTTGATCTTCATCAGTCATGAAATAGATTTGTGCTCTATCTTCGGAGTCTTCTTCCTTATCTGAGTCAATCTTGCGATCCTCCCAAGAAGCCATAAGTCCTTTCCTTTTTGGTTCCTTTGAGTTGCCACCTCTGCTTCTTCCTTTAAGTTTCGTCATCCTTCTAAGTTTCCTAGCAAAAGATGCAAACTCGTAATCTTATAAACAACCACTGGGCATCTAATGATTCAGTGCAAGTGGTGCACGAAATTGTGATCTCAACGGCGCCAAAAACTTGGTACGCACGATTGTAATCTCAACCCCTTTTCACAACTCCGCACAACTAAGCAGCAAGTGCACTGGGTCGTCCAAGTAATAAACCTTACGTGAGTAAGGGTCGATCCCACGGAGATTGTCGGCTTGAAGCAAGCTATAGTCATCTTGTAAATCTCAGTCAGGCAGATTCAAATGGTTATGAGGTTTTGATAATTAAAATATAAATAAAATATAAAATAAGATAGAAATACTTATGTAATTCATTGGTGAGAATTTCAGATAAGCGTATGGGGATGCTTTGCTCCTTCTGAATCTCTGCTTTTTTACTGCCTTCATTCAGTCATTCATACTCCTTTCCATGGCAAGCTGTATGTTGGGGGATCACCGTTGTCAATGGCTACCGTCCGTCCTCTCAGTGAAAATGGTCCAAATGCGCTGTCACCGCACGGCTAATCATCTGTCGGTTCTCACTCAGGTTGGAATAGGATCCATTGATCCTTTTGCGTCTGTCACTATGCCCAACACTCGCGAGTTTGAAGCTCATCACAGTCATCCCATCCTATATCCTACTCGGAATACCACAGACAAGGTTTAGACTTTCTGGATCTCAAGAATGCTACCAACTGATTCTAGCTTATACCATGAAGACTCCGATCTTTCGGAATGGAGGCTAAGAGATATGCATTCAAGCTTATTTTTATGTAGAACGGAAGTGTTTGTCAGGCATGCATTCATAAGAGAGAATGGTGATGAGTGTCACTTGATCATCACATTCATCATGTTCTTAATCTATGGGGTGTAGAAACTCCACCGTTGAAAATACATAAGTAATGAAGGTCCTGGCATGGCCGAATGAGCAGCCTCCAAACGTGTAGAATATGATCTATGATAGCATAAAACTGATCAAGGATGGTCCAAAAGACATAAAATAAATCTCTAAAAGTATTTTTTATACTAAACTAGTAGCTAGGGTTAACAAAAATGAGTAAATGATGCAGAAATCCACTTCCGGGCCCACTTGGTGTGTGCTTGGGCTGAGCATTGAAGCTTTCACATGTAGAGGCTTTTCCTGGAGTTAAACGCCAGCTTTGGTGCCAGTTTGGGCGTTTAACTCCAGCTTTTATGCCAGTTCTAGCGTTTAATGCCAGGATAGGGTAGAAAGTTGGCGTTTAAATCCCAGTTTGCGTTATCAAAACTCAGGCAAAGTATGGACTATTATATATTGCTGGAAAGCCCAGGATGTTTAATTTCCAACGCAATTGAGAGTGCACCAATTGGAATTTTGTAGCTCTAGAAAATCCATTTCGAGTGCAGGGAGGTCAGAATCCAACAGCATCTACAGTCCTTTTTCAGCCTCTGAATCAGATTTTTGCTCAGGTCCCTCAATTTCAGCCAGAAAATACCTGAAATCAAAGAAAAACAAAAAAACTCATAGTAAAGTCCAGAAATGTTATTTTTATTTAAAAACTAATAAAAATATAATAAAAAGTAACTAAAACATACTAAAAACTACCTAAAAACAATGCCAAAAAGCTGCTTTGGATCACGACTTTAACCGCTCAGTATCAGGCTCTTCACTTGACACCTTCACGCCATAAGCACATGGTTAGGGACAGCTTTGTTTAGCCGCTTAGGCCAGGATTTTATTCCTTTAGGCCCTCCTATCCATTAATGTTCAAAGCCTTGGATCCTTTTTATTTTTCCCTTGCCTTTTGGTTTAAAGGGTTACTGGCTTTTTCTGCTTGCTTTTTCTTTTTCTTTCTTTTTCTTTTATTTTTCGCCATTTTTTTCTGCAAGCTTTGTATTCACTGCTTTTTCTTGCTTCAAGAATCAATTTTATGATTTTTCAGATTATCAATAACATTTCTCCTTTTCCATCATTCTTTCAAGAGCCAACAATTTTAACATTCATAAACAACAAATTCAAAAATATGCACTGTTCAAGCATTCATTCAGAAAATAAAAAGTATTGTCACCACATCAAAATAATTAAACTAATCTCAAGGATGAATT
>NC_029791.2:75229961-75252855 GCF_000816755.2 Arachis ipaensis
TGAATGTTCTATTTAATATAATTGGAGGTATTTCAGAATTAAGATTGCTTTGATTTATTTATGTTATAGACATTTTCAATTTAATTTAAGATTTATTCCCCTTTTGCTTTGGTTAATTAATTGGAGACACCTGAGTTATCAAACTCCTTGTTGATTGAAAATTGGAATTCTTTGCTGATTGATTTGAATTCCACTTACTTACCTTCGTAGTTAGAGGTTAATCAAAGTGGGAGCAGAATCCAATTCTCATCACAATTGATAAGGATAACTAGGATATGACCTCAATTTCTCATACCTGGCCAAGAGATTTTATTAATTATTAATTTATTTTTCTTGTTATTTAAATTACTTGTTCCTTATTTTAAAAAACCCCAAAAATATATTGTTTTACATAACCAATAATAAATCATACCTCCCTGCAATTCCTTGAGAAGACGACCCGAGGTTTGAATACTTCGATTATAAATTTTATTGGGTTTTGTTACTTGTGACAACCAAACTTTTGTATGAAAGGAATTCTTGTCGGTCTAGAAGCTATACTTACAACGGGAATTTATTTGTGAAAATTCTAGATCGCACGAGAGTTTCGTTCGTCAAAATGGCGCCGTTGCCGGGGAATTGCAAACGTGTGCCTTATTATTGGTTATTGTAAATATTTTTCTTATTTTTTTTTCTTTGCTTTGATCTAAAAATTCTAAGTTTGGTGTCATTTTATTGTTTTTCTCTTTCCTCATTAAATTCAAAAATATCTTTTCTCTTTATTTTAATTGAATTTTCGAAACTTGCATTTAAAAATTCAGATTTTTATTTTAAAATTTTATCTTATCTTATCTTAGTTTTAATTTTCAAAATTCAAATCTTTTTCAAAAATCATATCTTTTTCAAAATCTTATCTTATCTTATTTCAAAATCAAATTTCAAATTTCAATATTTAAATTCCAAAATTCAAATTTCAAATTTCAAAATTTAAATTTAAAAATTTTAAAAATCAAACCTTTTCAAAATTTAAATCTTTTTCAAATCTTTATCTTATATTGTTGACTTTTTCATACCACACTTCACCAATTGAATCAAGCGATAAATAGACTACCTTCCTGACGTTCAGACACTCAAAGAACCCCCATGACTTCATGTGGGCAATATAATGAAGAACGCAGCTTGAAGAAGATACTAGAAACCCCACTGGACAGTAAGGAGCATGATTTTGTACTGGAACAAGTGGAGGAAGCTGTAATTATCGAAGAAGAAGAATTGGTTGAAGACTTAGGAGATGCTGAACCTCCATGGGAAAGTCAAGTTATAGTGCTTCCTTCAAAGATGTTTGAAATAGATATTGAGGAGGGTGTTGATGACATGTCACCATGTCATGTTTTTCTATGCTTTTTCATATAAGAAATTGATGATTTGTGCTTAAATATTGCATTCTTTGGTACTTAAATGGTATATTTCTTTGATATTTTGATTTGATAAACTTTGTAGGAAATAAGAAGAAAAAGAAGTAAAAAGAGCACAAAATAAGCTAAAAAGAAGAAAAGAGGAATTTTGGGCACACTTTGAAGTTGGAGCACACTTTGGAGCCTTAGGCCACGCTTTTAAAAGCGTGGCCCATGACCAAATCAAGGAAGCTTCACAATCAGCACTCACAAAGCTCAGTTCACTAAGTGAACTTAGCTTTATCATGAAAAATTCAGCATGGAAGCAAGAATTTTTGCTAAGTTAAACTTGGGTGTTCACAGCATGACCATGCCTCCTTCAAAGGGCCATAACTTGAGCTACTGACGTCTAATTGATGTTCTTTCAGTTGTGTTGGAAAGCTGACATTTAGAGCTTTCCAACGATATATGATAGTCCATATTTGGCAAAAAATTGAGGTACAAGTGAAAGGCATCTTTAAGGGCCAAAAACAAGCGAAAATAGACCAAAGTGGCTTCACCAAGATTCGAAGGGGGAGACACAAGGAAAATACAAAGCGCAACACAGCAAAAGGGGAGCAACCAGATTCGAACTTGGAGCTTCTCATATCAAAAGCAAGGAACACTACACTTCCTGCAAGGAAAATTGGCCAAAATGCTTCCTCCAGGGTTCGAACTTGAAGCACTACACAAGAAAAAAGGGAAGCTCAGTTCACTTTTCTAACTGAGCGCTACTTTCCCCCACACTCTTCACATTTTGGCACGCCAAGGAGCTTGTCATGCGCACAACTTGGCACACCAAGTGCAAATAGAGAGCTCAGTTTGGTATTTGAACTGAGCCGTGCCCTGGGAGTGTCACCCATGGGCCAAAATTCAACCAAAATTCAATTCTTCACCAAATTGAATCAAGGCCAACCAAACCCATCTCTCTTCAAATCCAAAGCAAGCAAAGCCCACATCATCACTCAAAGGCACAAGAACAAGCTAGAATTAGGATTTTCATTTAATTTGTTTTTTTATTTCAATTTCATTTTATTTTCATTTTGTAAAAAGCCTATATAAAAGCATCATTCTCAGCTCCATTGGGGAGCTCTCTCTTAGTTTTCATTCTTGTCTTGGATCTTGGGTGGAGAATTGAAGAAATTCTATTTCAATCTCACCTTGAGAATTCTCTCTATTTTTTTCTTCTGCAAACTTTCAATTGAATTGTGATTTGAATCAAAGTTCTCTTCATTACTTTCATCTTTAATTTTCCTGCATCTTGTTCTCTGTTGGATCAACGAAGGGAGTGAGATCTAGACTTGTTTTCTAGTCTCTTTGATCCCCTGAGATCTTCACTTGTCTTTTTAGATTTCACAATTGAATTGAGTTTTCTTGCTGGTTTACTTTTCTGCTACAATCTCCTTCTCTGCAATTTTTACTTTCTGTTCCTAATGCTCTCAATTTATTTTCCTGCACTTTTGTTCATCTACACTTTACATTTGAGTTGCTGTGATTTGAATTTACTTTTCCTGCACTTTAAATTTCCTGTTACTTGTTCTCAAGATATCTTCAATTGCTTGCTTTACTGCTCTCTTTAATTTCCAGCACCCCAACCCCCTTTACATTTCATGCAATTTACATTTCTTGTCATTGATGTTTCTGCAATTTACTTTTCTTGTTCTTTAAGTTTCTGCACATTTACTTTCTGCAACTTTAAATTTCCTGTCATTTAAAATTCTGTTGGTCACTTTACACCTCAAATCATCAATGTTAGCTTGACTAAACTAATCACCCACTAAAGTTGCTTGATCCATCAATCCCTGTGGGATCGACCTCACTCTAAGTGAGTTTTACTACTTGATGCGACCCGGTATACTTGCCAGTGAGTTTTAGGTGTTTTGGAATTCATTTTCCAAAATATCCCATCAAGTTTTTGGCGCCATTGCCAGGGATTGATTTAGATCAACAATGATTAAGTGGGTGAGAAGTCTAGATTAAGCATTTTTTTTTGTTTTTGTTCTTGAAACCAAGGTGTTTATGTTTTTGCCTCACTAAGAAATTCTCATCTCTGATATGAGTAATTTCAATTTTCATTAATGTTTACAAAATACAAATAGAGTTCAACTCATCTTATGGTCAAACAAAATTTTATGTGATATTACCCACCATCATCAATCTCTAATGATGGCTGGGAATATCACCAAGAAAATACAAATTCTAAGCACTCCAATCCATGGAGAATTGCTTCAGAAACACAAGATGAGAAAGAAAATCATATGGAATATTTCCTTCCACCACAAAATGATTCAAGTCATTATTCCAATGGTGGCTGGGAGTGTTTCCAAGAAACTGCAAATCCTGAGCAGTCAATTCACATGAGAAATTGTCCAACCTCACCTCCCACTTCTACATTTGAAAATTCTTCATCACCTAAATATGCCTCAACACAAACCTCCACGAGCCAAAGACTCTCAAAACTTGAGTCCATGTTCAACAGAATGGTGGAGGAACATCAACAATCCCGGAGGGAACTAGAAATCCTTTCTCAAGAGACGGATGAGCAATTGGAGGACACAGAGAAACTCTTAGAACTACTAAGCAAGGAAAATGAAGACCAATTGATGGATGTGAAGGATAAAATGGAAGAGCAAGATGAGGAGGCTACTGCATCAAGTGAACTTTCAATGAAGAATGAGGTGGTTGAAAATGAAACTGCACTTGAGGTGACAAAGGAACATGAACATTCACAACCCTCACAAACTTCCCTTGAATCTGTGATAAAAAAATATGAAGAGGAGATGAAGAAATCTTGGGAAGAACAACAAACCTCCTCCATAAAAGAACTATTAAGTGAAATGTTGAGTGCAAAGAAAGGAGTGGAGGAACAAAAAAGTGAGAAAGTCATTCAAGAAAATTCACACTCAAGTGGGGCAGAGAAGTACATGAAGGAAGAGCTCATTGAGCCACCAATTTAAAAGGCTCAGGATGAAGACAAAACTCCAATAATCACACAGCAACCAAGTCTTGAATCCAAAGGAGTGAAGGCAACTAGCAAGAGCACCAATTCTGTCCCTAATCCAGCAAGCAAGCTCAATAAAGATATTTACAAAAGGAAGCTTGCTGAGGAAAGGCCAAGACAAGGGACAAAAGCTGAATCTTCTCCCCCTTTGAGGTCATTCCTCTTAACAAACTGGAAGAAGAGGAAGAAAGTGAACAACATGTCAACCGTAGGTATAATTTCTCTTCTCTACTTTGTTTTCGTTCTTTGTTTAGTTTAAATTCAATAAATTGGCATATGGTTACATTCTAAGTTTGATGTTGCCTTGCAACAAATTGTTTTCAATCTTTTTGGATGATTGCATCAAATCAAAAATGAAAGTGACACACCAAGATTCTAAGTTTGGTGTGCCACTTATTTTCTATGCAATTCATTCAAGCAACACTATTTGTCTGCATAATCATAATGCCTCTGCAGTTTTATTTTTCTCTTTTAAATTTGACACTTTTTCATTCTACTTTCTTTAGTCATTTTTCTGTTTTTAAATGCTTTCATTTTAGTTTGCTTATTTACTGTGTTTGTTAATACAATACCAAGAGAGCTTTATTCATGACAGATTCTTGGCTTGGTGATTGTACTTAACAAATAACAGTTTCATTTGCTTATTTTTAATTCAAATAAATTGACATATGATTGCATTCTAAGTTTGGTATTGCTATGCAACAAAATTTGGTTCTAATTCTTACAAGATACTTGCATTAATTCCAAGTGAAAGTGTCACACTAAGTTTGGTGTGCCACTTATCTTTTATGCAATGTATTGTGCTCACCTTCTTAAGTTTGCAATCACAATTTCTCTGTCTCTTGTGCCTTGATTGTTATCTTTAATTTTGCTTGCTTAAACCACATGTGCTACTAACATTTCATTGTATAAGACACTCATGATCCATCTTAGCCCCATAGCCATTGTTCTAATTGTTGCTTGAGGATGAGCAAGCATTCTGAGTTTGGCAAGGGAAAAGGGAAGAATGAGAGGAAAATGACAACAATAGAGAAGATGGACTACAAGGTTGTAAAGTTCCTTTTCCTCTCCTTTGTTTCCAGCACTTTATTTTGCATGATTGTCTTTATATTCTCTGTATGCATGTGTGGTATGAATAAGCATATCTTGAATATTGATTTGTAACATGTTGCCATGCCATTATGACTACCAACTTGAGTTTTGTAAAGCTTAAAGTAGTAAAGCATCATGATCATAAACAAACAAGGCATTAAAGAAGAACTTAGCATGTGCATACAAGTTTTGGAAAGCTAGTATGATTAATTGTTGCTCAATTGCATTGGATTTTATTTAATTGAAGTTTTCATCTAGGACATTTTGTGAAATCTTTTGAAAATCATGAAAACCTTGAAGAAGCAAATACAATTAAGGCAAGAAAAGCAAAAGGGAAAGAATGAGAAAGCTGAAGGCTCTGAGTACCAATGACAATTAATTTGTTAAGTACTTGTGGTGTTTATGTATCAAGCAAAAAGCTTGAAAACAAAACACTTAGAGTCAAGGTTAGGCTCAAAGTGCAAAAAGCACTCCCTCAAAGCTCAAGGCTCTGAGCATCAATGATTAGAGAGTAAAAAAAAAAAGAAACAAATGAGCTTAATGAAGTCCTCTAATTAAATGCTTGTGGTGCTTATGTATCAAGTGGTAATACTTGAAAACAAAGCATTTAGAGTCGTAGCTTTGTTATTAACTCATGGGGCAAAGCACCCAAAAGGAGAAGCTAATAAAAAATTCAAAAGCTTGTTTCAAGGAAGAAATATGAGAAAAAGATTTCATAAATTGAGCTAGATAGAAGCATCAATCAATTATATTTCTTTTGTGATTGTGGCATGCATAGAAAACTAGCTAACCATGAACATTGAGTTGCTATTCTTCTTACCTTGGGTTGTCAATCTTAATTGCATGATTCTTTTCTTGCTTGGGGACAAGCAAGGTTTAAGTTTGGTGTTGTGATGACATGTTACCATGTCATGTTTTTCTATGCTTTTTCATATAAGAAATTGATGATTTGTGCTTAAATATTGCATTCTTTGGTGCTTAAATGGTATATTTCTTTGATCTTTTGATTTGATAAACTTTGTAGGAAATAAGAAGAAAAAGAAGCAAAAAGAGCACAAAATAAGCTAAAAAGAAGAAAAGAGGAATTTTGGGCACACTTTGAAGTTGGAGCACACTTTGGAGCCTTAGGCCACGCTTTTAAAAGCGTGGCCCATGACCAAATCAAGAAAGCTTCACAATCAGCACTCACAAAGATCAGTTCACTAACTGAACTTAGCTTTATCGTGAAAAATTCAGCATGGAAGCAAGAATTTTTGCTAAGTTAAACTTGGGCGTTCACAGCATGACCATGCCTCCTTCAAAGGGCTATAACTTGAGCTACAAACGTCCAATTGATGTGCTTTCAGTTGCGTTGGAAACTTGACATTCAGAGCTTTCCAAAGATATATGATAGTCTATAATTGGCATAAAATTGAGGCACAATTGAGAGGCATCTTTAAGGGCCAAAAACAAGCAAAAATAGACTAAAGTGGCTTCACCAAGATTCGAAGGGGGAGACACAAGGAAAATACAAAGCGTAACATAGCAAAAGAGGAGCAACCAGATTCGAACTTGGAGCTTCTCATATCAAAAGCAAGGAGCACTACACTTCCTGTAAGGAAAATTGGCCGAAATGCTTCCTCCAGGGTTCGAACTTGAAGCACTACACAAGAAAAAAGGGAAGCTCATTTCACTTTTCTAACTGAGCGCTACTTTCCCCCACACTCTTCATATTTTGGCACGCCAAGGAGCTTGTCATGCGCACAACTTGGCACACCAAGTGCAAATAGAGAGCTCAGTTTGGTATTTGAACTGAGCCGTGCCCTGGGAGTGTCACCCATGGGCCAAAATTCAACCAAAATTCCATTTAAATTCAATTCTTCACCAAATTGAATCAAGGCCAACCAAACCCATCTCTCTTCAAATCCAAAGCAAGCAAAGCCCACATCATCACTCAAAGGCACAAGAACAAGCTAGAATTAGGATTTTCATTTAATTTTTTTTTATTTCAATTTTATTTTATTTTTATTTTGTAAAATGCCTATATAAAGGCATCATTCTCAGCTCCATTGGGGAGCTCTCTCTTAGTTTTCATTCTTGTCTTGGATCTTGGGTGGAGAATTGAAGAAATTCTGTTTCAATCTCACCTTGAGAATTCTCTCTGTTTTCTTCTTCTGCAAACTTTCAATTGAATTGTGATTTGAATCAAAGTTCTCTTCATTACTTTCATCTTTAATTTTCCTGCATCTTGTTCTCTGTTGGATCAAGGAAGGGAGTGAGATCTAAACTTGTTTTCTAGTCTCTTTGATCCCCTGAGATCTTCACTTGTCTTTTTAGATTTCACAATTGAATTGAGTTTTCTTGCTGGTTTACTTTTTTGCTATAATCTCCTTCTCTACAATTTTTACTTTCTGTTCCTAATGCTCTCAATTTATTTTCCTGCACTTTTGTTCATCTACACTTTACATTTGAGTTGCTGTGATTTGAATTTACTTTTCCTGCACTTTAAATTTTCTGTTACTTGTTCTCAAGATATCTTCAATTGCTTGCTTTACTGCTCTCTTTAATTTCCAGCACCCCAACCCCCTTTACATTTCATGCAATTTACATTTCTTGTCATTTATGTTTCTGCAATTTACTTTTCTTGTTCTTTAAGTTTCTGCACATATACTTTCTGCAACTTTAAATTTCCTGTCATTTAAAATTCTGTTGGTCACTTTACACCTCAAATCATCAATGTTAGCTTGACTAAACTAATCACCCACTAAAGTTTCTTGATCCATCAATCCCTATGTGATCGACCTCACTCTAAGTGAGTTTTACTACTTGATGCGACTCGGTATACTTGCCGGTGAGTTTTAGGTATTTTGGAATTCATTTTCCAAAATATCCCATCATGTGTACAACCTCCAAGGCATATCATGATTGAAGACTTTGAAGGGGATGATCAAGAGATGGACTTAATCATTAATAAATTCTTAACTACAATTGAATCCTCTCCCATTGAACTTGACATGGAGATTAAAGAAGAAGAAGCACAACCTCCCATACCCTTGGTGAACAATGAAGAAGAGATTGAATTGGAAGAAAGCTACCAAGAGGAAGAGGTTGATATTGAAGAAGCTTGCAAAGAGGTGGAAATTGTTAAAGAAGAGCACAAGGGAATTGAGCTGGAAATCACCTTGCCAAAGTTGTTGGAGACCTCTCCCCCAAAGCCATCACCATCCATCCCTTCATTCAAGTGGGTAAATCTCTCATCTCTAACCTTAATTAGCTCACTTGAATATGCTTTGCTTGAGACAGATGGTCAACTTAGAGCTCTTTGTGGCTATAAAAGCAAGAGAGAGATGGTTAGTGGTAGGAGTCGCCATGCAAGATTCAATATGGTGGAAAGCTCAAAGTTTAAATGCAAAGGTTGGTGTAAAGCTCAACTGAATGGGTCTAGGAAGTTGGTTGGCTGCTTTAGTGAGAATTCAAATTGCTTACCACCCGGTTGGAACAAAGATGGTCAACAAGAAGACGGGTGTAAAAGCAAAGTCTGGGACCCCGGAATTCAGTCTAGAAATCAACACTCTTGGGGCCTTGTCACTTGCTTCAACTTGCTTGAAGACTTTCTTCGCCTAGTTTGGGATCCCAGAGGCCATTGGAATTACAAACATTGGTGGAGATTCCTGGATGAGTTCAAGCATAAGCCACCATGACAGGGAGCTCACCAAATGTCCAACTTAAGGACTTTAACTAAAAGTGCTAGGTGGGAGACAACCTACCATGGTATGATCGTTCCTTTTTAATTTTAATTTTATTTCGTTTCTTTTTAAGTTTTATTTTATTCCATTTTATTGAACCCGAAATTATTCATATCACCCACATTAGCACTGCATATTGCATACTACATAATTAAATTAAAAAAACACATGCACGCGACGCGTAAGCGTCGCTGACGCGTCCGCGTCACAGGTGCATTGGGAAGAAAATAAATTGAACAGAAAGTCACGCGAAAGCGTGGCTGGAGGCGTGCCTTAGGCACAAATATGCCCACGCAACTGCATCGCTGACGCATTCGCATCGTTTGCGAAATAGCCTCCACACACGTCCGCGTCACCCACACGAACGCGTGGCCCTGCAAAATCGACGTAAAGAGGTGTATGGCAGCAAGTTCTGATAGAGTGGGGCTGGAACCATGCCAGAAGCACCAGCCCTCCCACATGAACGTGTGCCCCACGCGGCCGCGTCGTCCTCCAAATATGGCCATTCACGCGATCGCGTCGACCACGCGATCGCGTCACCCCAAATTTTTGGCAAAATGGGTTTTAAACAGAGAGTTGCCCGAATGCATGGCTGCCCTCGCACCATTCGCATGAATCACACACGACGCGACCGCGTGACCCACGCATCTGCGTCACTTGCAAATAGCGCCAATAACGCGACTGCGTGGCCCACGCGTCCGTGTCACCTGCGTCGCACAACTTATCCAGATCAGGCCAATTATCTTATCTTTTCTTTTCTAATCCTAATTTCTTCTATCTTTTCTTCTTTCTTCTTTCTTTCTTACTTACTTCTTCATCTCTTCAACTTCTCATCCCTCTTCACTTCCATTCTATTTTATTTAATTTATTTGCATACTTTCATTCATTGCATTTTAATTTTATGCATTTTTATTTTCTTTTCTAGGTCTATTATTTTTCAAATGGTGTTAAATTTTCTTATTGGGTTATAAATTTTATTGGGTTTTGTTAATTGTGACAACCAAACTTTTGTACGAAAAGAATTCTTGTCGGTCTAGAAGCTATACTTACAACGGGAATTTATTTGTGAAAATTCTAGATCACGCGAGAGTTTCATTTGTTAGCTCTCACGGAGCCTCACAGATAATCAGAGCTAGGTTGGGGCCTCTCAACACCCAACTTAGAGTTTGGTTGTGGCCTCTCAACACCAAACTTAGAGTTTGGTTGTGGCATCCCAAAACCAAACTTAGAGTTTGAATGTGGGGATTTTGTTTGACTCTGTATTGAGAGAAGCTTTTCATGCTTCGTCTCCATGGTTACAGAAGGAGAACCTTGAGTTTTGAATACAAAGTAGTCCTCATTCAACTTAAGGACCAACTCTCCTCTGTCAACATCAATCACGACTTTTGCTGTGGCTAGGAAGGGTCTGCCAAGGATGATGGATTCATCCTCATCCTTTCCAGTGTCTAGGATTATGAAATTAGCAGGGGTGTAAAGGCCTTCAACCTTCACTAGCACGTCCTCTACTAGTCTATAAGCATGTTTCATTCATTTGTCTGCCATCTCTAGTGAGATTCTTGCAGCTTGTACCTCAAAGATTCCCAGTTTCTCCATTACAGAGAGTGGCATGAGGTTTATCCCTGACCCCAGGTCACATAGAGCCTTCTCAAAGGTCATGGTGCCTATGGTACAAGGTATGAAGAATTTTTTGGGATCCGGTTTCTTTTGAGGTCATGTTTGCCTCATTAATGCATTCAATTCATTGGTGAACAAGGGGGGTTCATCCTCCCAAGTCTCAATACCACATAACTTGGCATTCAGCTTCATGATTGCTCCTAGATATTTAGCAACTTTCTCTTCAGTGATGTCTTCATCCTCTTTAGAGGAAGAATATTCATCAGAGCTCATGAATGGTAGAAGGAAGTTCAATGGAATCTCTATGGTCTCTATATGAGCCTCAGATTCCTTTGGTTCCTCAAAGGAAATCTCCTTTCTGTCCATAGGACGTCCCATGAGGCTTTTCTCACTGGGACTCACGTCCTCCTCACTCTCTCTAGGTTCGGCCATGTTGGTAATGGTTATGGCCTTGCACTCTCTCTTAGGATTTTCTTCTGTATTGCTTGGGAGAGTACTAGGAGGAGTTTCAGTAATCTTCTTACTCAGCTGACCCACCTGTGCCTCCAAATTTCTAAGGAAGGACCTTGTTTCATTCATGAAACTTACTGTGGTCTTGGATAGATCAGAGACTATAGTTGCCAGGCCAGAATGGCTCTGTTCAGAATTCTCTATCTATTGCTAAGAAGATGATGGAAAAGGCTTGTTATTGCTAAACCTATTTCTTCCACCATTATTGTTGAAGCCTTATTGAGGCTTCTGTTGGTCCTTCCATGAGAAATTTGGATGATTTCTCCATGAAGGATTATAGGTGTTTCCATAGGGTTCTCCCATGTAATTCACTCTGCCATTGCAGGGTTCTCAGGATCATAAGCTTCTTCTTCAGAAGATGCTTCTTTAGTACTGTTGGATATAGCTTGCAATCCATTCAGACTCTGAGAAATCATATTGACTTGCTGAGTCAATATTTTGTTCTGAGCCAATATGGCATTCAGAGTGTGAATTTCAAGAATTCCCTTCTTCTGAGGCGTCCCATTATTCATAAGACTCCTCTTAGAGGTGTACATGAACTGGTTAGTTACAACCATTTCAATGAGTTCCTGAGCTTCTGTAGGGGTTTTCAGATGAAGAGATCCTCCTGCAGAATGGTCCAATGACATTTTTGACAACTTAGACAGACCATCATAGAATATACATATGATGCTCCATTCTGGAAGCATGTCAGTAGGACACCTTTTGATCAATTGCTTATATCTTTCCCAAGCTTCATAGAGGGACTCACCTTCCTTCTGTCTGAAGGTTTGGATTTCCACTTTAAGCTATCATCTTTTGAGGTGGAAAGAATTTTGCCAAGAAGGCATTGACCAGCTTTTCCCAAGAGTTCAGGCTTTCTTTAGGTTGTGAGTCCAACCATGTCCTAGCTCTGTCTCTTACAGCAAAAGGGAAAAGCATAAGTTTGTAGACCTCAGGGTCAACCCCATGAGTCTTAACAGTGTCCCAGATTTGCAAGCACTCAGCTAAAAACTGATGAGGATCTTCCAATGGAAGTCCATGATACTTTCAATTCTGCTGCATTAGAGAAACTAATTGAGGCTTAAGCTCAAAGTTGTTTGCTCCAATTGCAGGAATTGAGATGCTCCTTCCACAGAAGTCAGAAGAGGGTGCAATAAAGTCACCAAGCATCTTCCTTGCATCTCCACCATTGTTGTTGGGTTCGGCCATGTTTGTTTTGTCTGCTTCCTTTTCGAAAATTTCTGTCAGGTCCTCTTCAGAGTTTTGTGCTTTAGCTGCTCTTAGCTTCCTCTTCAGAGTCCTTTCAGGTTCAGGATCAGCTTCAACAAGAATGCCTTTATCTTTCTTCTTGCTCATATGATAGAGAAGAGAACAAGTATAGAATTCTCTATGTCACAGTATAGAGATTCCTTGAGGTGTCAGAGGAAAAGAAGAATAGAAGGATGAGGTAGAGAGGAGAATTTGAACTTATAGAGAGGGAGTGAGTCCGAATTGCTAATGGAGGAGGAGTGTTAGTCTTAAATAGAAAAAGGTGAGGAGGGGGAAAAATATTCGAAAACAAATTTTTAAATAAAACTGAAAATTTTAAAATAATTAAAAAGAATTTTGAAAAAATGGTTGATGGTTTTTCGAAAATTAAAAGTGAGAAAGTGGTTAGGTGATTTTGAAAAAGATTTTGAAATTGGCAATAGAAAAGATATGATTGAAAATTATTTTGAAAAAGATGTGATTGAGAAGATATGATTGAAAAACAATTTAAAAAGATTTGATTTTTAAAATTAATGACTTGGCTAACAAGAAATTTAAAAGATATGATTCTAAAATTCAAATATTGAACCTTTCTTAACAAAGAAGTAACAAACTTGAAATTTTTTAATCAAATCATTAATTGGTAGCAAGAATTTTCGAAAATAGTGAGAAAAAATGGAAAAGATTTGATTTTGAAAAAGATATGATAAAAAAAATATGATTTGAAAAAGATTTGATTTTGAAAAATTATGAAAATTTGAAAAAGATTTGAATTGAAAACAAAATCTCCCCTCCTGTGCCATCCTGGCGTTAAACGCCCAGAATGGTATCCATTTTGGCGTTTAACACCGAAAATACTACCCTTTTGGGCGTTTAAACACCAGCCAGGCTGGCGTTTAAACGCCAGTTTTCCTTCCTCACTGGGTGTTTTGAACGTCCAGCTTTTCTCTGTAAGTCCTCTACTGTATGTTCTGAATCTTCAATTCTCTGTATTATTGACTTGAAAAGACATAATTTTGAAAATTTTTTTGAATTTTTAATGATGAAAAACAACAAAATGAAACTAATCATGGAAAACTAAGATCAGATAAACAATGCATGCAAGACACCAAACTTAGAAATTTTCATATTAGAGACACTAACAAATTGAGAATTCACATGAGAAACAACAAAAGACACAAAACAGGAGAATTTAAAGATCAGACCCAATAAAATCATCAAGAACGACTTGAAGATCATTGAAGAACATAATGCATATATTCGAAAAATGCAAGAAAATTAAAAACATGCAGGACACCAAACTTAAAAATAGACACTAGACTCAAACAAGAAACACACATTATTTTTTATTTTTATGAGTTTATTTATTTTATTTTTTTTGTAATTTTTTGAAAATTAATTGGAGAAAGAGAAAATAAGGAATTCAAAATTCTTAATGAGAATTCCAGGAATCATGCAATGTTAGTCTAAAACTTCGGTCCAGGAATTAGACATGGCTTACTAGCCAGCCAAGCTTTCAGTGAAAGCTCCGGTCCAAAACACTAGACATGGCCAATGGCCAGCCAAGCTTTAGCAGATCATTACATTCAACAGCAAGATCGAAAGAAATCAACAAGCTTTTGTGATGATAAGTTGAAACCTCAGTCCAAAAGATTAGACATGGCTTCACAGCCAGCTAGACTTCAACAAATCATCATAAAACTCTAGAATTCATTCTTAAAAATTCTGAAGGCATAGAATAATTTAATTTTTTTTTAATTTTTTTTTCGAAAATAAAAATAAAAATAAAAAGCTTAAAATTAAAATAAAATTACCTAATCTGAGCAACAAGATGAACCGTCAGTTGTCCAAACTCGAACAATCTCCGGCCACGGCGCCAAAAAAATGGTGCACGAAATTGTGAGCTCAACGGCGCCAAAAACTTGGTGCGCACGATTGTAATCTCAACCCCTTTTCACAACTCTGCACAACTAACCAGCAAGTGCACTGGGTCATCCAAGTAATAAACCTTATGTGAGTAAGGGTCGATCCCACGGAGATTATCGGCTTGAAGCAAGCTATAGTCATCTTGTATATCTCAGTCAGGCAGATTCAAATGGTTATGAGGTTTTAATAATTAAAATATAAATAAAATATAAAATAAGATAGAAATACTTATGTAATTCATTGGTGAGAATTTTAGATAAGCGTTTGGGGATGCTTTACTCCTTATGAATCTCTGCTTTCCTACTGCCTTCATTCAATCATTCATACTCCTTTCCATGGCAAGCTGTACGTTGGGGGATCACCGTTGTCAATGGCTACCATTCGTCCTCTCAGTGAAAATGGTCCAAATGCGCTGTCACCGCACGGCTAATCATCTGTCGGTTCTCACTCATATTGGAATAGGATCCATTGATCCTTTTGCGTATGTCACTATGCCTAACACTCGCAAGTTTGAAGCTCGTCACAGTCATCCCATCCCAGATCCTACTCGGAATACCACAGACAAGGTTTAGACTTTCCGGATCTAAAATTAGTTTTTATACTAAACTAGTAGCTAGGGTTAACAGAAATGAGTAAATGATGCAGAAATCCACTTCCGGGCCTACTTGGTGTGTGCTTGGGCTGAGCATTTAAGCTTTCACATGTAGAGGCTTTTCTTGGAGTTAAACGCCAGCTTTGGTGCTAGTTTGGGCATTTAACTCCAGCTTTTATGCCAGTTCTGGCGTTTAATGCCAGAATAGGGTAGAAAGTTGGCATTTAAACGCCAATTTGCATTATCAAAACTCGGGCAAAGTATGGACTATTATATATTGCGGGAAAGCCCAGGATGTCTACTTTCTAACGCAATTGAGAGCGTGCCAATTGGGTCTCTGTAGCTCCAGAAAATCTATTTTGAGTGCAGGGAGTTCAGAATCCAACAGCATCTGCAATCCTTTTTCAGCCTCTGAATCAGATTTTTGCTCAGGTCCCTCAATTTCAGCCAGAAAATACCTGAAATCACAGAAAAACACACAAACTCATAGTAAAATCCAGAAATGTGATTTTTATTTAAAAACTAATAAAAATATAATAAAAAGTAACTAAAACATACTAAAAACTACCTAAAAACAATGCCAAAAAGCGTATAAATTATCCGCTCATCAGCAAGATTTAAGAGCCACTCTCCCTTCCTTTTTTTGTATCATTATTTTTTTATTTCATATGCTAGTAACTTTTCTCTCAACTCATTACAGGTTATTTCACTTTCCACTCTCTTGTCAAGCTTCTCAAGATTTTCCTCACTAGAATCTGTTCAGAATGAGTAATCCCCATAGCTTCCAAGCTATTACTGATGATAAAGAATGTCATCAATTGATTCTCCTTTCTTCATAGAGAACATCTCATACTCTTTGCTCAGCATGTCAATGTTGGTTTCTTTTACTTGTGTGGTGCCCTCATTTGTGGCTTGAAACTTTATCCAGATTTTCTTTGCTGTTTTGCATCTTGAATCCTTCCGATATTCCTTGAAGCTGATTACACAGTTCATCATGTTGACAGTATTGCCATTGAGTTTTTCTTTCATTTTGTCATCTTCATTCCATTCTGCTTCGACATTGGGAGAGACAACACCACCAGCGCCATCCTCTACAAAAATCCAACTTTTGCAAACTTTATATCGATTCGAAGAGTTTTCAATAAGCTTTAATTTCAAACAAATTTCAACTAATTTTGAAACTGAGGCATATGTTATGATCAGACAAAGTTCACCAAAAACCAGTTTTTTACCAAAAGTTCACAAATTATCAACCTCCCAATTTTCACAACTCCAACCAACCAAAGCCATTCCAAACTCCCATCTAACACAATATACCCTGTTAGGGTCACTTTTCACGAATTATACCAATTTTTCCATCACACTTCATCATTATCAATCTCAATAATCAAATATATATAACATTCCAAGCACATATCCACCAATCATCATTCTATCATTATCAATTTTCATCATCAACTCAACCATGATTCATATTAATAATCAACAATATTCATTCATCCAAATCCATCATATCTCAACTTCATCATTTAACCACATTAACAACATCATTTCATCATACATCATCAACCCAAACAATCATCAACAACATATAAATTTCTAAACCTATCCTATGGGTTACTAGCCTAAGTGTCCATGAATATTATATACTACATAGAGAAAACCAAAACCATACCTTGGCCGATTCCCTATATGTCTTTAACCCCAAAATGAGCACAGGCAAGCTCTCAACCATAAACCAAGCTTTCAATTCCACTTTAACAAGCACCAACAAGTTCCAATAACTCCCAAACTCACAATTATTCAAGCTATATATACATAAATCATCATAAATCAACCTAGGGCTCAATATAAACATAATCTCACAAGGGTTCAATGCCTTTTACCATGTCCAACAGTTTTCGTAGCAAAAACCCAATGCTAAGCAAGGATTAGAGTGAACCTAAATAACTAAAATCATAAAATCTCACTTAATCATAAGCCTTAAAACTCAAAATTTTAAAGAGAAGAACTGAGAATATTTCATAGTTACCTCACTACTTGCTTGGATAGGTTTTGTAGAGCTCTCCATGAGGAACGCGTAGCCGCAAAAGGTGCGGTGATCGGAGCTCTATAGCTCAAGATATGCGCTTGTGAAGTTCTATGTGAATAGTGTTAATGGAGTCTCTTCTCCCATCTCTTCTCAGCTGGGTATGTAGTGTTTATGAGGGTGTTATGCTGAAACGGGTTCATTTAAAGCACTTATATTTGTTGGGCTTGGGCCCAACTTGGGCCCGGTCCAACCCATTAGCGTTTTTAGCCCGTTCGGCCCAACTTCGGGCCAAACCTTTAAAATTAACGCCCGGTTTTTTACTTCTATTATTTTTCTAAGGTTTTTGACTGTTTTCACTTTTTTTCACGTAGTACCGGGCAGACTTGAACCGGTTCAACCGATTCAACTGCCGGTTCGTGGTTTTTCACGGTTTTTCGCAGAATACAAATTTTCTAACTCAGAAAAACCTAATGAGTCTAAAAATCACATTTAAATCCTCAAATTCTCATTCTAAATTTTCAAACTCTATTTCGGGGCAATTAATTATCTAATTAGGCGGTTAATTAGTCGTGGTTCTTACATTTTTGGTGCAAGGATATGCTTGAATGATTAGGTTCTGAGGAGTGCTTTATCACTTGATAACCTGGGTTAACTAACCCGGGATTATCAACTGAATGTCCACTATTAAGAGCGACCTTGTCACAAAACATTTAGTAACCCAAAGAGGTGTTGGGCACCAAGGTCTCAGGAATGAATAAACCTTGTGCCTGTGGTGTGTATGTGCTGAGGAAAGGCTTGAGTGAGTAAGTTTTCAGCAGTGTTTCAACACCTAGCACCTTGAACCAACTGATTCGGGAGTGTTGGCTGAAAGCTTATCATAAAAAGTTGCGTCAACATAGAGCACTTAGCTAAAGAAAGCAATAAGCTCTAAAAAAAAAGAGAGAACAGAAACAAAGCTAAGTTAAGGATCAAGAATAAGAGTCTCATAGAAGGCAATAGAGTGCGTATTTAAAAGCATATTATAGCCTAGAAACTAGCAAGAATATGAACCTAAGTTGTCATGCATGAAACTCCATGAACCAAGGTTTTAAATTCTCTCAATAAGGACTTATATCTCTTTGTATTTTCATTCATTTTTCTTATGTTCTATCACTTGCTTGAGGACAAGCAAGACTTATGTTTGGTGTTGTGATGTCAGGGCATCTTGGCTAGTTTCACAAGCCATTATGAGTATGTTTTAGGTTAGTTTCATGCATTTTCTTAGGCAATAAGCAAATATTTGGTTGAGTACGCATTCATATCTTGATTCAATCAAACATTGTGAATTCTAAATATTTTCATGAGAATAATTCAAGGATTGAACGATGTAATAAACGATGCATTATCTTGTGATTAGAGCAAGGCTTTGATGTGATCTGCTTGATTGATTTCAGGTAAGGAGAAGCAGAGAAGAGCCACGTTAGTAGCCACGTTAGTGCCACTAACGTAGGTACTAACGTGGAAGAAAGGAATAGCTTGGGACGTTAATGGTCAAGTTAACACCATTAACGTGAGTGAAAGGAAAAAAGATCCATGTTAATGCCACTAACGTGGGCATTAACGTGGAAGAAGGGGGCAGCTTGGGATGTTAATGGTGAAGTTAACACCATTAACGTGGTCGAAGGCCAAGGAAGCCCACGTTAGTGGCCACGTTAATGCCACTAACGTGAGCCATTAGCGTGGAAGAAGTGGAGTTTTGGGACATTAAAGGTGAAGTTAACACCATTAACGTGATTGAAGGCCAAGGAAGCCCACGTTAGTGGCCACGTTAATGCCACTAACATGAGCCATTAACTTGGAAGAAGTGAAGTTTTGGACATTAATGGTGAAGTTAACACCATTAACATGATCGAAGGGTAGGAAAGGCCACGTTAGTGCCACTAATAGCTGGGTTAACGTGATTCTAAGGGACTATGGAATGTTAGTGACCACGTTGGTGTCACTAACGTCTTCGAGCAAGGAATTTGCATATCACGTTACTCACACTAACGGCCAGACTAACGTGAATACTGCCCAACTTAAACTCCTCTAGTAAGCTGAGCAAAGCCCAATGAGTTAGTTAATTGCTTCAGCTAAGGCCAAGGGCCCACATCCAAATACTTGCAGATTCAACTAAGGATCAGAGAAGTAGTACATATAGGGGTAGTTTTGAACTAGAAAGAGAATTGGGACCTGGGGGATCCAGGATTGTAAACACCCATAATTTACTTGTCTTTGTACTCAGTTTTACTTTCAATGCACTTTACATTTCCATTTTCCACTCCCAGAGTCATGATCAACTAAAGCCCACTTCATTGGGGTAGGGAGCTCTGTTGTAATTCAATGGATCAATCATAGTTCTTGTTATTCTTCTTCTTTTCATTCTCTTTGATTTGCTTGAAAGCTTTCGATCTTCATCCAATTGAGCAATTGTCTCAGAAGAGAAATTATTTATACTTGGATTTCCTTAGAGCCTTGGAAGAGGAATGAGGAAATCATGCTAGAAATGCTTTCTCTTGTTGGACTAGATTGGGGGTTGGATGGATATAGTGACATAAAATCCTCCCGATACTTTGATCTAGAAAGACATGTGGTATAATCAGTGATCGCACTTTATCTCATCCCATGAGCAATTAGATCAAGGAATTGGGCAACTGTCAAGCTTAGAGAGATTGAATTGCCAAGAAATTGGGATTCAATCATCTAAGATTGCCAAGAGATCAATGAGTTGCATGGATTGAGGAAAAGATGAGAATGAACTTGATCCGGAGAGTGCAACATCTCCTGAGCCCAATGAGCTTCCCCATTCTTATCTACCCATTCTCTATATTCTGTAATTTACTTTGATGTTCGTCACCCCCATTCCATTTAATTTCCTGCAATTTACTGTTTTGCAATTTAATTTTTGTTATTTACTTTCTGCCATTTACATTCAGTTATTTACTTTCCTGTCATTTACATTTCTTGCTATTTACATTTTTCGCCATTTACATTTTTGCGAATCTCAACTAAATTCTATTTAGTTCAATTAGACCATTCCTCTGATTAAAGTTGCTCAACCAATCAATTCCTGTGGGATTCGACCTCACTCTACTGTGAGTTTTTACTTGACGAGAAATTCGGTATACTTGCCGAAGGGAATTTTTTGAGAGACAGATTTCCCGTTATCAACGCCTAGGACGTAAATCAAAGGCGGTGAGGCGCTATGACCTCTAAAACAAAAATACATAAACATATATATATATATATATATGAAGAATAGTTTAACTAGGAGCCTTGGAAGAAACGATGAACACAACAAGACAGAACACATGTCACACTCGAAAAGCGATTAGATAGAAGGTTTATACAGAAAACCAAAGAGACAAGTATATAAACAGAGTTTCAAAAGATAGATACATAATTCAAGCTCTAAAACTCGACCTGTGAAGCAAAGGCCAGCTAGAATATATATACATACAACCCAAAAATAAACCAAAAGACAAATACAAATCTTAGTTCTCCAAAGTCAACCTCTTAGAGGGACAGAAAGCATAATATAGGGTGGAAAATCTATTACATATATATACATAAATGAAATATAAACACTAAGTCCCACAAGAATTCTTCGCTTCCAAAGAGTCTCCAGAATGCTCAATGAGGTGCCTCTCGACCTGCATCTGAAAAATAGCAGAATATATATGGAATGAGAACTGGGGGTTCTCAGCATGGTAAAGGTGCTCACATAGTTAATATATAAGGTCCCAAAAAATCCAGAGGCATTCCTAGAACTCCGACATTTAGAATCAAACTTAAAATTAATACTAAACCAGGAAGTTTGGTAATCTACCTGACGGAGGAAAAATATCGGTAAAGATTTTCACAAAAATATCGCGTTGTAAGTATAGTTCTAAACCAACAATTAAACCTCAGTCAATGTTTAAATTATTTGTCACAAATACAAACCCAATAAAATTAACCGAAGTATTCAACCTTGGGTCGTCTCTCAAGGAATTGCAGGGAAGTGTAGTTTATTATTTGTTATAAGATTATATCTTTTTGGGTTTTGAGTTTAATAAGCAAGGAATGTAAATAACAAGAAAATAAATCAACAACTAAGAAAAGTCCTAGCAAGGGTTGAGAATCGAAATTCCTATCCTTATTATCATTGTCAATTATGATGGTAATTGCAAATTGCTCTCACTTAGTTAACCTCTAACAATTGAAGGAAAGTCAAGTGAGTAAATCAACTTGAGTTCACAAGTCCTAATCAAAGACTAGAGTTAGTGAAGCTCAAGCCAACTAGCAACTTTCAATCACCAACCAACAAGAGACTTTGACAATTCAAGAGTCTCCAAATTACTCAATCCAAGCTAAGAATATAAAAATCTAATTTAAAATCCAACCAAGCATTTTATCAAACACTTGGAAGGCACAAAATAAAAGCATAGAAAATTGATAAGACATAGGAAATTCTAAGACTAACCAAAGCAAAGAAATAACCATAACAAAGCCATTGAACAATAAGAAACATGAAACATGAATTGCATTAATGAAATTTGAGAGTAACTAAAGAATGGAAGATTGACGGTTTAGAATTTAGGATAAATTCCCGTTGCAAGTATAGTTTCTAAACCAAGCAATCATCCTTTCTTACAAATGTTTTGGTTGTCACAAGTAACAAACCCAATAAAATTTATAAACCAAAGTATTTAAACCTCGGGTCGTCTTCTCAAGGAATTGCAGGGAGGTGTTCTTATTATTGGTTATGAGTCTTGTAAATTGGGGGTTTTTAAGATAAGGAACAGGTAATTTAAATGTCAAGGAAAATAAATTAATAATAATAAACTAAACTCTTGGCAAGGTATGAAAATTCGAAAGTCCTATCCTAGTTATCCTTATAAGAATTGAGTTTAATCCCACTTAGTTAACCTTTACAAAAGCAAGGGAAAGTCAAGTGGACTAATTAGTTAGATCCCCAAGTCCTAGCCAACTCCTAAGGAAAGACTAGAGTTAGTGGGATTCAATTCAATTAGAGAAATTAATTAACAATCACGATAAGTTTGATAACTCAAGAGCCTCCAGTTAATCAATTAAAGCCAAGAATATGAAAAGCTAAAGATAAATCTGAAATACCTCAATTGCATTAATAAAAGGAAATTAATACAAACATAAAGAGTTCATAAGCTAAATTGATAAAATAAATAAAAAGGACATTGAACCTGGAACTCGGAAGAAATTGTAAGTTGAAATAATAAAGTTGAAATAATAAGAAATCCTAATTCCTTTAAGAGGAATCCTAATCCTAAATCCTAAGAGAGAGGAGAACATCTCTCTCTAAAAACTACATCTAAACTATGAAAAGTGAATAATTGGAAGATCTCCCTCATGAATAGAAGCATTCCCCCACTTTATAGCCTCTAATCTGAGTTTTCTGGGCCAAAAACTGGGTCAAAAACAGCCCAAAAATTGCCCCCAGCATATTCTGGTACATACAGGTCGCGGGAAAGTGACGCGGAAGCGTCGTCCACGGGTTTGCGTGGATTGCATTTCTGCCAGGTCATGCGTCCGTGTGATCCACGCATTTGCGTCACCTGGATTTGGGGAAACTATAGCAAATTATATATCGTTGCGAAGCCCAAGATGTTAGCTTTCCAACACAACTGAAACCATCTCATTTGGATCTCTGTAGCTCAAGTTATGACCGTTTGAGTGCGAAGAGGTCAGGTTGGACAGCTTAGCAATTTCTTCAACTTCTTGTAT
>NC_029791.2:75252935-75319070 GCF_000816755.2 Arachis ipaensis
CTCTAAAATCACTTAACACACATATCACGGCATCGAATGATAATAAGAGAGGATTAAAGTTAGTAATTTAAAGGCTGAAGAAGCATGTTTTCAATCATAGCACAAAATCAGGAAGGAAAAAATAAAACATGCGATTTCTATGAATAAGTGGGTAAAGGCTTGATAAAAACCACTCAATTGAGCATAAGATAAACCATAAATAGTGGTTTATCAGTAACACATGAACTCATACACTAAATTAGCAAAATAAAGGAATCAATAAGTAGAATTGAAGAACAAAGGTGCTAGAACAATAAATTGCAAGGAATTGTAAATAAAAACAAAATTTAAATCTAAATCTAAGAAGAAATTGGAGTAGAAACCCTAAAACCTAGAGAGAGGAGAAAGCCTCTCTCTCTAGAAAACTACATCTAAAACTAAAATTGTGTGAATGAAAAGTGAAAGAATCATTTCCCACCTTCCAGCTCCACTCTGCAGCCTCTAATCTTCACTTTCGGGCTTGAAACTGGGCCAAAAGTAGCCCAGAAATCGCCCCCAGCGTCTTCTGTTTAATGCAGCACATGACGCTCTGTCACACGTACGCGTCATCCATGCGTACGCATCGTTGGTCTTTTTCACCGACCACGCGTAGGCATCAGCCACGCGTGCGTGGCGTGCATCTACTGCACCAGTCACGCGTAAACCATAAAATAGTGGTTTATCACTACCCAAAGGATTCCTATTTCTAAACTAACTCTTCATCTTCTTTCTCCTTCAAAATCTGAATCACTAGTGGTACAACCCTCATCACGCCTCTACCAAATGAGGGGTCTCTCAGATACAAAATACACACAAACTAAACAAAGAAAACACATGTATGGTACATGTATAGAAAGTAAAGCAAGTAGCAAATAAGCATAGTTAAATAGTTTGGCAATCCAAAACATTGCACACTCAAGCAGAACACACAAATGCATATGATGTATGCCTGTCCTATGGCTGATGATATCATCTGTCGATTATATAGCCAAATTCGACATATCCTGGTAGATAACCTTGGATAGAAACACCACATCACAGAGTAAGTGGGACTGAGCCAAAGCCCCTTGCTACTACCCGCTTAACCCAGAGTAAGTGGAATAGACCACTACTGCTGCTACTACCCAGGCAGGTGTTTACGACTCAACCAAGAGCAAGTGGAATAAACCACTACTGTTGCTACTACCCAGGCATCCCAATCACTGACCCGTAGTAATTGGGATGAACCACAACCCTTGCTACTGCCCAAGTATCTCAATCACTAACCCAGATCAAGCGGGATGAACCACAACCCTTGCTACTACCCAAGTATCTCATTTCCAAATTCATTCTCAATATCATTTCAATTCATTCAAATTCATTCATCATTTATAATATCTCATCAAGTCAATTATTCACATCTCAAATCTCCTTTGATACTAAAACTAGCTCCATCAACACCCTTACCCCTATTACGTAGCCTAAAATCTAGCTATCAGACACTAAATAGAGTTGTCAGAGTTTTGAAAAAACTGGAGTAATGGTTGATAGTTCAAAAATTGTGAATTCTCAACAAAATGGTGGTTTCGGAGGGTTACAAGTTTGTCAAGAAGGTCAAACAGTTAAAACAGAATTTTAGTGTAAAACAGGGTATCGTGCATACGCACACTATACATACGCATGCACTATACGAGCTTCCCTTCGTGTGCTTACGTATCATGGTGTGTATACACACAACTTGAAAATTCCTCAGGGTGTGTGTATGCACACCCCCCTCGTGCGTACGCACAAGTCTCCACTTCGCTCTGGTCTATGTGTACGCATACCAAAAATCCTGGTTTTCTACAAAATTGTGTTTTTAAACCTAAAATTCAAACCCACATAACTTTTTTGTTAAAAATTGTTTTTCAGTTTGTTCTTCAAACGTTATAAACTTCACGTACTCAATTTTCATTCAAAATAAATTTTATAAAATTTGGGGGTCTGGAAGCCAAGTTTTAGTCCACCGAAGTTGGTCAAAAATCATGTTTCTACCAAAAACACAACTCTAATGTTTTCCAACTTTCCAAATCCAAAACCAACCAAATTCCTAACCAATTCAACAAAAAATATACCTACACAATATCTCATACTTCCATTAACTCTACAACATACCAACATTAACAACCATACAATCCATTCAACAAATTCATCATATATTTTTCACCAAATTCAACATTGATAAATCCCATTTTTAGGGTTTATCTTGTGTTGAGTTTAGAGGGTTTTGTCAACTTTTCTCCCATGTATCCAAGGAAATAGCATGGTTTTGTAAATTCTCCTTTAATTATGCTTAAGAGTGAAACATGCTTTTTAGGTCTTAAAATAGCTAAATTTAATTCACCTTGATTCTATTATATGCCTTGATATGTTTGTTAAGTGATTTCAGATTTAGGAGGCAAAGATTGGATTGAGGGAATGAAGGAAAAGCATGTAAAAATGGAGAATTCATGAAGAAATGAAGGAATTGCAAAGCTGTCAAGCCTGACCTCTTCGTACTTAATCGATCATAACTTGAGCTACAGAGGTCCAAATGATGCGGTTCTAGTTGCTTTAAGAAGCTAACATCTGGGGCATCAAAATGATATAAAATTTGCCATATTTACATCACGTTTAGAGACGTCCATGCGCACTGTATGCATACGTGCCGATGTTGCACGTGACTCACTTAAGTGCAACTCGTGGCCAGCGATTTCTGGTGCATTTTGGGCCCAATCCAACTCATTTCTGATGCTATTTAATCCAAGGATTGAAGAGGGATGAGACACCTAGTCATCATTAGTTTAGTTTAGATTAGTTTTGGAGGGAAAGTTAGTTTTAGAGAGAGAAGCTCTCACTTCTCTCTAGAATTAGGATTAGGTTAGATCTAGATTATGATTTCTTAGATCTAGGTTAATTTCATACTTTGATTCACTTTTTCATTATCAATTCTTGTTCCTCTTCTTCTCCTCTCTCTAGTTTTGTATTTCAATTCTTGTAATTCTCTACTTTTATGTTGATGCACTTTCGTTCCTTCCTTTTCTTTTTAATGCAATGCATGTTTTGATTTCCTTTATTGTTCATTTGATTTGTTGTTGTTTAATTCCTTGCAATTGATTAGAGTAGATTTACTTTCCTTGCAATTTTACTATGCTTTCCTTTTATGCCTTCCAAGTGTTTGATAAAATGCTTGGTTGGATTTTATAGTAGAATTTTATGCTCTTGGCTTGGAAAGGTAACTTAGGAACTCTTGAGTTACTAATGTCCAAGTAATTGATAATTGGGAGCCATTAACTCTAGGTCTCACTAATTGAATTGGTGGAGAGCTAGGACTTATCGACTTGGATTGATATAACTCACTTGACTTTCCTTTACTACTAGTTAGAGGATGACTTAGTGGGATTGATCCTTGCCAATTCTCATATTGTGGTTAGTGATAGGGATAGAGATCTTTGACTACCAACCCTTGCCAAGACCTATGTAGCTATTAGTTTACTTCCTTGCCATATATCTTTCATGTCTCTTATCAAAACCCCAAAGATAACTCATAACCAATAACAAGAGCAGTACCCTACAATTTCTTTGAGAGACGACCCGAGGTTTAAATACTTCGGTTTATAGATTTTAGGGGTTTGTACTTGTGACAACCAAATTTTTGTATGAAAGGATTATTGATTGGTTTAGAAACTATACTTGCAACGAGATCTCATTAGAGAAATTCTATACATCAAAAATTCTCCCATTAAAAATGTTGCACGTGACTCACTTAAGTGCAACTCGTGGCCAGCGATTTCTGGTGCATTTTGGGCCCAATCCAACTCTTTTCTGATGCTATTTAACCCAAGGATTGAAGAAGGATGAGACACCTAGTCATCATTAGTTTAGTTTAGATTAGTTTTGGAGGGAAAGTTAGTTTTAGAGAGAGAAGCTCTCACTTCTCTCTAGAATTAGGATTAGATTAGATCTAAATTAGGATTTCTTAGATCTAGGTTAATTTCATGCTTTGATTCGCTTTTTCTTTATCAATTCTTGTTCCTCTTCTTCTCCTCTCTCTAGTTTTTTTATTTCAATTCTTGTAATTCTCTACTTTTATGTTGATGCACTTTTGTTCCTTCCTTTTCTTTTTAATGCAATGCATGTTTTGATTTCCTTTATTGTTCATTTGATTTGTTTTTGCTATGCTCTTGGCTTGGGAAGGTTACTTAGGAACTCTTGAGTTACTAATGTCCAAGTAATTGATGATTGGGAGCCATTAACTCTAGGTCTCACTAATTGAATTGATGGAGAGCTAGGACTTATGGACTTGGATTGAGATAGCTCACTTGACTTTCCTTTACTACTAGTTAGAGGATGACATAGTGGGATTGATCCTTGCCAATTATCAGGTTGTGGTTAGTGATAGGGATAGAGATCCTTGACCACCAACCCTTGCCAAGACCTTTGTAGCTATTAGTTTACTTTCTTGCCATTTATCTTTCATGTCTCTTATCAAAACCCCAAAGATAACTCATAACCAATAACAAGAGCACTACCCTGCAATTCCTTTGAGAGATGACTCGAGGTTTAAATACTTCAGTTTATAGATTTTAGGGGTTTGTACTTGTGACAACCAAATTTTTGTATGAAAGGATTACTGATTGGTTTAGAAATTATACTTGCAACGAGATCTCATTAGAGAAATTCTATACCATCAAAAATTTTCTCATCAAAAATGTTGCACGTGACTCACTTAAGTGCAACTCGTGGCCAGCAATTTCTGGTGCATTTTGGGCCCAATCCAACTCATTTCTGATGCTATTTAACCCAAGGATTGAAGAGGGATGAGACACCTAGTCATCTTTAGTTTAGTTTAGATTAGTTTTGGAGGGAAATTTAGTTTTAGAGAGAGAAGCTCTCACTTCTCTCTAGAATTAGGATTAGGTTAGATCTAAATTAGGATTTCTTAGATCTAGGTTAATTTCATGCTTTGATTCACTTTTTCTTTATCAATTCTTGTTCCTCTTCTTCTCCTCTCTCTAGTTTTGTATGTCGATTCTTGTAATTCTCTGCTTTTATGTTGATGCACTTTTGTTCCTTCCTTTTCTTTTTAATGCAATGCATGTTTTGATTTCCTTTATTGTTCATTCGAGTTGTTGTTGTTTAATTCCTTGCATTTGAGTAACGTAGATTTACTTTCCTTGCAATTTTACTATGCTTTCCTTTTATGCCTTCTAAGTGTTTGATTAAATGCTTGGTTGGATTTTTATGTTGATGCACTTTCGTTCCTTCCTTTTCTTTTTAATGCAATGCATGTTTTGATTTCCTTTATTGTTCATTCGAGTTGTTGTTGTTTAATTCCTTGCAATTGAGTAAAGTAGATTTACTTTCCTTGCAATTTTACTAT
This sequence comes from Arachis ipaensis, assembly GCF_000816755.2. Classification (NCBI taxonomy): domain Eukaryota; kingdom Viridiplantae; phylum Streptophyta; class Magnoliopsida; order Fabales; family Fabaceae; genus Arachis; species Arachis ipaensis. Next base: position 75,258,334 of record NC_029791.2, read on the forward strand.
GCTTTCCTTTTATGCCTTCTAAGTGTTTGATTAAATGCTTGGTTGGATTTTAGAGTAGAATTTTATCCTCTTGGTTTGGGAAGGTAACTTAGGAACTGTTGAGTTACTAATGTCCAAGTAATTGATTATTGGGAGCCATTAACTCTAGGTCTCACTAATTGAATTGGTGGAGAGCTAGGACTTATGGACTTGGATTGATATAGCTCACTTGACTTTCCTTTAATACTAGTTAGAGAATGACTTAGTGGGATTGATCCTTGCCAATTCTCATGTTGTGGTTAGTGATAGGGATAGAGATCCTTGACCACTAACCCTTGCCAAGACCTTTGTAGCTATTAGTTTACTTCCTTGCCATTTATCTTTCATGTCTCTTATCAAAACCCCAAACATAACTCATAACCAATAACAAGAGCACTACCCTGCAATTCCTTTGAGAGACGACTCGAGGTTTAAATACTTCGGTTTATAGATTTTAGGGGTTTGTACTTGTGACAACCAAATTTTTGTATGAAAGGATTTTTGATTGGTTTAGAAACTATACTTGCAACGAGTTCTCATTAGAGAAATTCTATACCATCAAAAATTCTCTCATCAAAATGGCGCCGTTGCCGGGGAGTTGCAATTTTGTTATGTTATTGGTTATTGTATATATGTGAATATTGTGAGTAGTTTGATTTTTGGAATGCTTGTTAGTTTTTGCTAGTTTTAGGACTTTGTTTCATTCTTTCTTATTAGCTTTTGTTTCTTATTTTCTCTTTTCATTATGAATTCTCACTTTGGCTATGAGATTGGTTCTAACTATGTTGTAGGAAATGAGAGCTTCAATGAGGATATACATCAAGAATGGGACAATCAAAGGTGGGAGGTGCCATATGCATATGATCAATCCTCATGGCAACAACCTCCACCAATCAACTATGAACAAGAGCCATTCTATGATGCATATCAATCCAATGGCTATAGTGAATCTCCTTGTGACTTTCAAGAACTACCACCATATGCCTATGAGCCATGTCCTCAACATAGCCCTCAACCATACTCACAAGCCTTTTTTCACCAAACACCTCCATATGACCATGATCCTTACCCACCATACCAACCACCTTTTGAACCATATGAGCCATACATAGAACCACCACCATTCCAATATCAATACTCCCAAGAACCAGCACTTCCACACCCTTACCAAGAAGAACCACTTTCCTATCATGGACCTTTTCTCCAAAACAATGAACTCTCCTATCCACCCCAATCTCTAATGGATGAAACTCTTGGTGTTCTTCTTTAAGGACAAGATGAAATAAAAAGAGATGTGCAACAATTTGTGGCTACCTTGACTGAGGTAGTAAGCCGATTAGCCTCCCAATGCTTGAATATTCAAGGAACTCCTATAGCTACATGTGAAGAATCCAAGGAAGAGCATAGCATGAAGGAGAGATTGGAAACTCTGGTAAAGAATGAGGAGTGCTATATTGTGTTAGAACAATTGGAGAAGCCTATGATTATAGAAGAAAAAGAAGAAGTGGTTATAGACTTAGGAGATACAGAACCTCCATGGGAAGATAAAATCATGGAAAGATCCTCCAAGAAGATTGAATTTGATGTTGAGGAGGAATGTGCACAACCTCCAAAACAATTTTTGAATGAAGACTTAGAGGGAATGAAGCAAGAATTGAGTTCCGTTGGTGATGAAGATCATGCATCCAATTTTCTTGGTGGTGAATCCTTTGCACTTGAAGAACCTTCTCCCAATGAGATAGAAGGCAATGTGGAGGTAGACTTTTCTCATCCTCCCATTTATGATTTAAGTGATGGAGAAGAGTTAGATGAAAATGATGAACAAAGGATTGAAAGTGAAGAAGTTTGTGAAGAGGTGGAGGTGGTCAAGAAAGAACATAAGGGAGTAGAGTTTGCAAGGACATTGAGGACACCTCCCTCCAACCCATCACCATCCATTCTCCCATTTAAGTGGGTAAACCTCTTATATCTAAGCTTCATTATCCCACTTGAATATGGTTTGCTTAAGACGGATGGTCAACTTAGAAATATTTGTGGATTTAAAAGCAAGAGGGAGATGGTTAGTGGTTGGCATTGTAAATCAAGGTTCATTATGGTGACATGTTCAAAGCTTAATAGCAAAGGTTGGTATAGAGCTAAATCGCTTGGGTCTAGGAGCATGTTTGGCCACTTAAATGAGAATTCTAAGGTCACACCACCCGGATGGACTAATAATGATGATCAACTTCAAGATGGGTGAGAAAATAAAGTGTGGGATCCCGGATCGCACAAGGAGAATCAATTTTGGGAGCCCCAAACTTGTGAAGAACTCCATCAAGGCTTGGAGTTATTGTCCTTAAAGAATAGAGTTTATTGGAAGTCCAAGCATTGGTGGATGTTCAAGGATGGATTCAAGCACAAGCCACCTTGAAAGGAGCTCCCCATAAGTCTAACTTAAGGACAATAAACAAAAGTGCTATGTGGGAGACACCCCACCATGGTAAACTCTTTTCATTTTTCTCTTTTGTAAATATTGGTAGAATAGGTTTGATTTCATGTTTTGTTTTGTTAGTTGAGTATATTTGGTAGTATAATATGTTAAATAAGGTTTTAGGGTGTTTTGGTAGCTGTTCGGAGGTTTGGAAGGCTTAGTTTGGTGCAAGAACTTGGAAAAATTTTGAAAAACAGAGCACCACCCCACGCGTGTGCGAACTTGGCGCGTACGCGTGACCCAAGCATTTTTGACCATCCACGCGCACGCGTACATGTGGATGCAAAAATTCTACCCCAGCCAAAAACCTGAGAGTTAGGCCTGCACTGTGCGAACATTGGGCCCAAGGCACAAATCAACCCGCGCGTGCACGCACCTGGCGCGTACACATCCTTGATTCTAATTGCGCAATGCAGGCGTACGCACGCTGTGCGCACGTGCGTCAATTGTGCCACTGATAAACCCATATTTTATGATATATATTGTGCTCAATTCAAGAGATTTATTCAATCCTTCACCCACTTATTCATGTAAATTGCATGGTTTTACTTTTCCTTCCTTATTATGTGATATATGTGAATTAAATGTTTCCTATGTTTTAGAAATTATTTATTTTAATTACCTTTTATTACCATTCGATGCTGTGATTTGTGTTAAGTAGTTTCAGATCTTCTAAGGCAGGAATAACTTAAAGGATGGAAAGGAAACATACAAAAATGGAAGGAAAGCACAAAATGGAGTTTTTGAAGAAACTGGCAACGACGCGAACGTATGGACGACGTGGCTGCATGCCTAGCGCGAAAAGACAGCGACGCGAACACGTGACTGACGCGGACGCGCGCCTTAAGCAAAACACAGATGACACGGACGCATGACCGAAGCGAACGCGTGATAAGGAAAAATCCAGATGACGCGACCGTGTGACCCACGCGGACGCGTGACAGACGTCACACACCAAAAATTACAAAAAATGCCCCCAGCGATTTCTGAAGCCCTTTTTGGCCCAGATCCAAGTCCAGAAGGCACAGATTAGAGGTTATGAAGTGGGGGAATGCATCCATTCAAAGAGAGCTCTCGAATTATCCACTTTTCATAGTTTAGATGTAGTTTTTAGAGAGAGAGGTTCTCTCCTCTCTCTTAGATTTTAGGATTTGGATTTCTTATTATTTAAATTTAGTATTCCAACTCCTTATCAGGTTCAACATTCCTTTACTTTAAATTTCCCTTTTGCTTTCAGATATTTTAATGCTTTCCTTTAATTACTTTTGTTGCCCAATTGGCTTATGAACCATTCATGTTTAGATTTGATTTTCTATTTAATATAATTTGAGGTATTTCAGAATTATGATTGCCTTCCTTTATTTACATTAATGATTTGCAATTTCTTTCTTTTGCCTTTGGCTGATTAATTGGCAACTCTTGAGTTATCAAACTCATCATGACTGATAATTGTTATTTTTGCCAATTGAATTAAACTCCAATAACTCTAGTCCTTTCTTAGGAATTGACTAGGACCTGAGGATCAAACTAATTGGTAAGGATAACTAAGTGGGATTAAATTTTAATTCTCATCACCATTGATAAGGATAACTAGGATAGGACTTCCAAATTCCCATACCTTGCCAAGAGTTTATTTTACAGTTAGTTATTTATTTTACTTGTCATTTAAATTATTTGTTCCTTACCTTCAAAACCCCAATTTACAAAGCTCATAACCAATAATAAGAACATACCTCCCTGCAGTTCCTTGAGAAGACGACCCGAGGTTTAAATACTTCAGTTATCAATTTATTTAGGGGTTTGTTACTTGTGACAACCAAAACATTTGTAAGAAAGGACTTTTGTTGGTTTAGAAGCTATACCTACAACGAGGATTTATTCCGAATTCTAGACCACGCAAAAGTTCCTCTCTTCAAAATGGCGCCGTTGCCGGGGAACTGCAATCGTGTGCCTTATTATTGGTTATTGTAAATAGTTTTCTTTTATTTGTCTAATTGTTTTTGTTTTTCCCTTTTTATTTTTTTAGCCACTATGAATTCTTACCCCTCTCGCTTTGAGTTTAGTTCTAATATTGTTGAAAGGAGTGAAAGCTATAACAGGAATATACATCAAGGTCTAAGCAATCAAAGATGGATAGAGCCAAGAGGATTTGATCAACCCTTTAGGCAACAACACCCTCCAAGATATCATGGACAAAGATCATTATACAATGCAACCGAAGCTAATAGATATGGTGGATAGCCTTGTAACTACCAACAAGCCCCACCCTGTGCCTATAGACCATCCTCTCAACATAACTTTGGACCACTACACTCACAAGCTCTTTTTTACCATTCACCACCATATGATCCTTATTTACCCCAGTTCCAATCCAATTACTCCCAAACACCACCACTTCCCTATGTACCATGTCTAAATCCACCACCTCGAGAATCACAGGCTCGCCTCAAGGAAACAGTAGATCAACTTCATACAACCCTTCATCAGCTGGAGCAAGCAATACATCAATTATTTTCCAGACATTTAGACCCTCAAGGAACTCCAATAGCTTTATGTGGAGAATCTAATGATGAATGTAGCATGAAGGAGACACTAGAAACCCCAGAGGGCAGTAATGAGCATAACTTTGTTCTGGAACAATTGGAGGAAGCTCAAATTATCCAAGAAGAAGAAGTACTGATTGAAGATTTAGGAGATGCTGAACCTCCATGGGAATCCAGAGTTGTGAAAAATTCCGTCAAGGACGTTACAATTAATGCTAAGGAGGAGGTCTGAGCGTCGCCACAAGCGACGCTATGAGCACCTCAAGCTGATGATCCGCTCTGGTGGCGACATCCCCTCTGAGCCCGACACGCCCTCCGACACATCTGAGGAGGAGGTGAGCGATCATGAGGAGGAGGCACCTACCCAGGCTGAGCAGGGAGGTCCCGAGCACACTGCACCACATCACGAGGAGCACCACCAGCTACAGGCCACAGATCCAGAGGTTCCTCTACGGACAGAGCCCCCGCTTCAGTAGACCGCTCCTTCTACACTCACAGAGACTGCAGACCCTCAGCCTACAATCGAGACACCAGCAGCCCATCCTTCCGGAGATGACACTTCTTCATACCCAGTTTGAGTGAGCATCGAGGACGATGCTATTATTTAAGTGTGGGGAGGTCGCCATCTCTGGCATCTATTTCTTTTGGTGAACCACTACAGACTCTTATCTTATTTTGTCCATTTTCTGTATTTTTGCACATTTCTCTCTTTTGCTTTTGCTGTACTTTTGCATTCTGCACTTTGGGCTGTATATATCTTGGATATTTTAGCTTAATTTGCACCTTAGTTTACTAGTTATATATTAAGTGGATTAATTAGCATAGTTTACCCTTTTTAGCATATGATAGTTGATTTGATTGAAAAATAAAAAGAGTAAGCTAGGAACCATAGTATAGTAAAACAATCCACACACCTTGTATATATAGCATTACATGTTAGTTAGTTAACAACATTTCTCCAAGGAGAAACACTAGGATTTTAAGGGGCACCTTAAAAGATTTGCATTGAGTTGAATGAAAACTCTTAATTTCTACTTGCATGACATACATAACTGATATATGATTTATGAGCTTGAGAACACACAGCCTGTGAGTTTTGAGCTTAATTGTATGGTTGCATTCAAATCATAAATTTCATTCCTGTGTGTTTTGCCCTTCTTTTTCATTCTGATCTTCTTTACTTTGCTTTAATCTATATGTCCAATATAGAATATAGATACATACCAAGAGATGATTGAGGCCATTATTTGTATTTGTATCCACTTGTCCCAAATAAACCTACCTTTTATGCCATCTTTGTTAGCCCCCTTGAGCTTTTTAATCCCTCTTCATTTTATAACCACATTACTAGCCTTAAGCAGAAAAACAAAATAAAAATCCCAAGTTGAATCCTTGATTAGCTTAAGATAGATAGTATGTAAAAATTTAAGTGTGGGGAATTTTATGGGAACATGGGATGATAGAAAAAAGTAGGAATTTAAATTGAATAAATTATTTGAAATTTTGGGAAGCATGCTCATGTGAAATCAAAATAATTAAATTACCATATGCATTAAAAAAATTTATTTTCAATAAGGGGATACAAAAATTCCCCAAACGCAAAATAAGAAAAATCAATGCACATAGGGCAAAGTTAAATTTAATGCATGAGTTTGCAATACAAAGTGGGAAAATTTGGGCAAATAGGTTAAGAAACTTTGATTTATATAAAGTATGTATATGTTAGGTGAGATCTTAGACTAATCAAAGATTCACTTATTAGCTCACTTAGCCTTATATATATACCCTTACCTTTACCCTGGCCCTGTTACAACCTTGAAAAGACCTCATGATTTTTGTATGTCTATATTCCATATTTGTTGATTGGTTAGATGAAGAAAAAAGTTATAGAAAGTAAGGATAGAAAGAAGAATAGAGCGATTAACCCAAATAAACACTGAGTGACTAGAGAGTAAACACAAAATCCAGTGAGGGTTCAATAGCTCATTCTCATATGTCCATGTTTAATTATTGATTGTCTTGCAAGTTGTGAACTATCTTAACTCAACTCAATTGTAATTGTGCTTTAATATGATTTGCCCCTAGTTGTACATACATTATTCCTTGAAGATATGAATTAATTTAACTACATGTATACTTTATATATAGGTAAATAATAACTAGATTTGCATGACTCATTTAGGTAGTTGCATTTAGAGTAGATTGCATTGCATAAATTCCACCATTTTACCTTTACTCTTTTCTCTTGGATTTAGCATGAGGACATGCTATTGTTTAAGTGTGGGGAGGTTGATAAACCACTATTTTATGATAAATCTTGTACTTAGATTGAATGATTTATCAACTCTTCACCTACTTATTCATATGAATTTGCATGATTTTACAATTCCTTCCATAGGATATGATATATGAGAAAACATGTTTCCTATGCTTTAAAATTATCAAATTTAATTATCCTTTATTACCATTCGATGCCGTGATTTGTGTGTTGAGTACCTTCAGGTTTTATAGGGCAGAAATAACTTAAAGGATGGAAAGAAAACATACAAAAATGGAAGAAAAGCACAAATTGGAGTCCTTGGAGGAACTGGCAGTGATGCGTCCGCATGGACGACGCGAACGCGCGGTTTCCGCAAAAAAAAGAATCGATGCGAGCGCATGGATGAGGCGAACGCGTGACTTGTGAAATACAACTGACGCGGGCGCATGACTGATGCAACCGCATGGAAGAACAACACTCCAGATGACGCGACCGCGTGACCCATGCGACCGCGTAACCCACGCGGACGCATGACGTGCGCGATCTGCAGAATTTGCAGAAGTCGTTCCCAGCGACTTCTGAGCCCCTTTTTGGCCCAGATCAAAGCCCAGAGAACACAGATTGAAGGACTATAAATGAAGGAATACATCCATTCATAAAAGGGGGACTGAATACTGGATTCATATATAGTTTTTAGGATTTAGATGTAGCTTTTAGAGAGGGAGGTTCCCTCCTCTCTTAGGATTTTTAGGATTAGGAATATTTCTTCTTCATCTCAGGTTCAATATTCTTCTATTTATTTTCTCTTTTATTTGTTTAATGACCATTCATGTTATGATTTTTTTAATATAATTTGAGGTATTTCAAACTCATGATTGCTTTTCCCTATTTATAATTTAGATTATTTACTATTGGCTTTGATTGATTAATTGGTAACTCTTGAGTTATCAAACTGATCGTGGTTGATAATTAATATCTTTACTGATTAATTTAGATTCCTATAACTCTAGTCTTTCCTTAAGGAGTTGACTAGGACTTTAGGTATTAAATTAATTTGTTCACTTAACTGACCTTCATAGTTAGAGGTTGACTTAGTGGGAGCAAAAGTATAATTCTCATCACCATTGATAAGGATAACTAGGATAGGACTTCTAATTTTCATACCTTGCAAGAGATTTCTTCATTATTAATTTATTAATTTTTGTAAACCATTTCTCTTGCTCAAAACCCTTTTCAAAACCCAAAACACTGTTTTCCATAATCAATAATAAAACACACCTCCCTGCAATTCCTTGAGAAGACGACCTGAGGTTTGAATACTTCGGTTTATAAATTTTATTGGGTTTATTACTTGTGACAACCAAAACGTTTGTATGAAAAGACTTTTGTTGGTTTAGAAGCTATACCTGCAACGAGGCTTTATCTGCGAATTTCTAACATAACTTTGAACCACCACACTCACAAGCCCCTTTTCACCATTCACCACCGTATGATCCTTATTTACCCCAATTCCAGTCCAATTACTCCCCAACACCACCACTTCTCTATGTACTATGTCCATATCCATCACCTCAAGAATCACAAGCTCGCCTCAAGGAAACAGTAGATCAACTTCATACAACCCTTCATCAGCTGGAGCAAGCAATACATCAATTATTTTCCAGACATTTAGACCCTCAAGGAACTCCAATAGCTTTATGTGGAGAATCTAATGATGAATGTAGCATGAAGGAGACACTAGAAACCCCAGAGGGCAGTAATGAGCATAACTTTGTTCTGGAACAATTGGAGGAAGCTCAAATTATCCAAGAAGAAGAAGTACTGATTGAAGATTTAGGAGATGCTGAACCTCCATGGGAATCCAGAGTTGTGAAAAATTCCGTCAAGGACGTTACAATTAATGCTAAGGAGGGTAGTGCACAATCCTCAAAGCAGGTATTTCAGGAAGAACTAGACGGAATAACCCAAGACGCACGTTTCCTTGATGATGATAGTCTCAAGTCAAGTTTTCCTAGTAATGAACTTGCATCCGCGCCATCACCGCCACGCTTCCCACCACCATCACCCTCACCCCCTTCCTTTCCCCCTCCTGAACACCCTCTCCACTTTACACCCACCCAGAACCCCCTGCCACCAAACAGCCACCAACCGCCACGCCAACCACCCTGTTCCGCCACCGCACCACCGTGCCCCTCCCAGCACCACTGCAACCACACCCCTGCCACCTCCCAGTCTCCTAGCTTCATTCATACGCCCACCAGGTTCCGCCGAACGCCACCTTTCTTTCTTTCAAAATTTTTTGCATATTTTTCAATTTCTATTTAAATTTAGGATAGTTAGAAATGTATGTTGTAATGGATCCTAGGTGGTTAGGTAGCTAGGATGTGGTTAGTGGATTTAGGCCTGATTCATTGTGTTGTTCTTACTACTTGTTTTATAATTTTCGCAATTCTGCTGTTGCTGTGATGTTAGTATTGTTCATATGATGTTCTTACTGTTCATGCTGCTATTGCGACTGCTCTTTCATGTTCATATTATTTATATCTATTTGCAGTTTATTTTAATTTATATGAACTATTCTGCTTGCTGTTTATTTTCCAGGAACATCCAATTTTAGCCAGAATGCTGCCCAATTTTCTGTAAATCGTTTTGATTCTCATTCTTGTATTGGTTTTGGCATTTTCAATTTTGCTTTCCTTAGCTTTTACCAAACCAATTCATGAATGCACGGGCCAGCATTCTTATTCCTTTTGTTTTTCCGGTTAATAACTCACATTATTGTTGATTAGATTTCAATTTTCACTATTGGTATATCTATCTGAATCATCAACAACTTGATTTCCTTGCTTGAATATGAGTTGTCTGTTGCTTCAAATTGTGAAATTCTTGTTACTTAGAAACCAATCATCATGCCACTTACTCTGACTTTCTTTTTACTGACTCACTGATTTTTGCTTTCTAACCTCTTTTTCAATTTTAAACCACTTTTAACCTTCTAACAACCCCCTCTGCTTTTTTACTAACTTTTTATTTTTACTTTTTAACTCAAGGCATGATTATGGTTTTTCCTAATTAACATGAATTCTATTTATATTACATTTTGGATTGAAATTTCTCATCTCAGCTTTTTAACTCCGAAACAATCCTAAATGCACAATTATTCAACTCATTTCATAGTTTACTACTCCTTTGCCACTATGTGCTTATCTTGTTATTTTTCTACTTGTTTTCCTGTTTTTATTATATCCTAGATTTCTGTTTTTCAGGATGTCTAACCCTCAAAGAAAGGGTAAAGGCAAGGCAACAACTGGCAAACAGAAAAGAGGTGAATCCTCTATGTCTCTCTTGGAGCTTATGCATGATGACTCCTGGTGGGAAAAACACTTTACCCCGCAGGAGAAGGCTGACCAGCTCCTCCCTGCCAATGATCCAATTAAGTTTGCAAACTGATACTGTGAGCTAAAGTATCCAGTGTTTGCTACCTCCAGAAATCTGTACCTGGAGAGGACTTTGAAAATTCAAGAAGAACTACAGCAGTACACCTCCCATCAGATCAAATAAAGACTTCCCTCACAGTATCCAATTCTTGGAGAGAAATTTGACTGAGGTCAATGCTTCCTGGGTAAAAGAGTTTTACTGCAATTATTTCAAGACTTTCCTGGAAGCAGTGCACCTCAGAGGAAAACAGATACTGGTCACTGAAGAGGCCATTGAGGATATTCTGCACCTTCAGCCTAAGTCAGATCAGCCTGACGGTTATCAAAAGGCTGAAGAGGATATGAGGTTCCTGAGATTCGACTGGGATGCTGTCAAGGAGAGGATAGCCCTTGACCCTACTGTCCCATGGGTCATGGGTAAGAACACCACCATGCCTAAAGGAATCAAGCGGATATACTTGAATGTTGAGGCTCGGCTCTGGCACCAGATCCTGAGTAACTTTATTATGCCGAGCACTCATGAGACGGAGCTGCCTGCTGCTATGATCACCCTCCCCTTCCCTTATCTGGTCACCCAGCTAGGCCGTCGAGCTGACGTGTCTTGGGAGGATGCTGATGAGAGGCCACCTGCTGCAGACTGCAAGAAGATCAACCTGCCCCACCCAGGCTGCACAGACAAGACCGGAGCAGGCTACGCCACAGTAGGGGGAGCCACACCAGATACAGGTCGCAGATCCAGAGATTCCTCTACAGCAGACAGATCCTCCTACCTTCATCCAGTCTGCAGATCCTCAGACCACTACCGAGACTCCAGCAGCCCATCCTTCCAGTGATGACACTCCTTCACACCCAGCTTGAGTGAGCATCGAGGACAATGCTTTATTTTAAGTGTGGGGAGGTCGCCATCTCTGGCGTATTTTTTGGTGAACCACTATAGACTCTTTTATTTTATTTTGGTTTTTTTTTGTATTTTTATCTTTATTTTTATTTTTATCTTTCAGTACTTATACATTGTTCTTTTCATGTGTTTTTACTCTACTTTCTGCATTTTACACTTTAGTTTATACCATTAGCCAGTTAGTTTAGTTGTAATTCCAACTTATTAGTTATAGAATATGTGGATTAATTAGTATAGTTTACCCTTTAGCATGTGATAGTTGGTTTAAATTGAAAATAAAAAAGAAGTAAACTAGAAACTTTAACAGAATAAAAATAATCCACACACCTTGTATATAGAATATAACATGTTAGTTAGTTAACAACATTTCATCAAGGAGGAACACTAAAACTTTAAAACCACCCAAAATAAATTTTACATTGAGAATAATGGGAACCCTTAATTTCTACTTGCATGACATGTATAACTGATATATGAATTTTGAGCTAGAGAACACACAGCCTGTGAGTTTTGAGCTTAATTGTATGGTTACATTCAAACCATAATTTTTATTCCTGTGTGTTTCGCCCTTCTTTTTATTCTGATGTTCTTTGCTTTGTTTTAATCTGTATGTCCAATTATAGAGTATAGATACATACTAAGAGATGATTGTGGCCATTACTTGTTTAGCTCACTTATCCCAAATAAGCCTACCTTTTACATTACCCTTGTTAGCCCCCTTGAGCTTTGGAACCCCTCTTGTTATATAAACCACATTACTAGCCTTAAGCAGAAAAACAAAATAAAAATCCTAAGTTGAATCCTTGGTTAGCTTAAGATAGAAATTGTGTATTGTTTAAGTGTGGGAAACTTTATGGGAACATGGATGATAGAAACAAAGGTAGAAAGTCAAAAAGAATAAAAATGATCAAAATAAAAAAAATTTGGGAAGCGTGCTCATGTGAAATCAATTGAATTACATGTGCATTTAAAAAAATTTAATTTAAATAAAAGGGACACAAAAATTCCCCAATTGCAAAATAAAAAGAATCAATGCACATGGGATAAAATTTAAGTTAATGCATGAGCTTGCAATACAAAAGTGAGAAAATCTGGGCAAATAGGATGAGAAGCTTTGAATTACGAAACATGTATGTTAGGTGAGATCTTAGACTAGTCAAGGATTCACTTATTAGCTCACTTAGCCTTATACATATACCCTTACCTTTACCTTGGCCCCATTACAACCTTGAAAAAGACCTCATAATTTTTGGATGTCTGTGTTCTATAATTGTTGATTGGTTAGATGAAGAACAATGTTATAGAAAGTAAGGATAAAAAGAAGAATAGAGTGATTAACCCAATAAACACTGAGTGACTAGAGAGTAAACACAAAATCCAGTGAGGGTTCAATAGCTTATCACCATATATCTCTGCTTAAATTGTTAATTGTCTTGCAAGTTTGAAAAATATTTTTACCCATCTCAATTGTAAAAGTGCTTTAACATTATCCAGGGTTTGGCTATGCATATATAATTCCTTGAGAATGTGAATTAATTTAACTACATGAAAGTTTTATATACAAGTGAATAAAAATCAGAATTGCATGATTTATTTAGGTAGTTGCATTTAGAATAGATCGCATTGCATTAGATTCCACCACTTTAACTTTACCTTACTCTTTATCTTGGACTTAGCATGAGGACATGCTAGTGTTTAAGTGTGGGGAGGTTGATAAACCCATATTTTATGATATATATTGTGCTCAATTCAAGAGATTTATTCAATCCTTCACCCACTTATTCATGTAAATTGCATGGTTTTACTTTTCCTTCCTTATTATGTGATATATGTGAATTACATGTTTCCTATGTTTCAGAAATTGTTTATTTTAATTACCTTTTATTACCATTCGATGCCGTGATTTATGTGTTAAGTAGTTTCAGATCTTCTAAGGCAAGAATGACTTAAAGGATAGAAAGAAAACATACAAAAAGGGAAGGAAAGCAGAAAATGGAGTTTTTGAAGAAACTGGCAGCGACGCGAACGCATGGACGACGCGGCCGCATGCCTAGCGCAAAAAGACAGCGACGCGAACGCGTGACTGACGCGAACGCGCACCTTAAGCAAAACACAGATGACGCAGACGCATGACCGCGCGTGATAAGGAAAACTCCAGATGACGCGACCGCGTGACCCACGCAGACGCGTGACAGACGCCACGCACCAAAAATTACAGAAAATGCCCCTAGCAATTTCTGAAGCCCTTTTTGGCCCAGATCCAAGTCCAGAAGGCACAGATTAGAGGTTATGAAGTTGGGGAATGCATCCATTCAAAGAGAGCTCTCGAATTATCCACTTTTCATAGTTTAGATGTAGTTTTTAGAGAGAGAGGTTCTCTCCTCTCTCTTAGGTTTTAGGATTAGGATTTCTTATTATTTCAATTTAGTATTCGAACTCCTTATCAGGTTCAACATTCCTTTACTTTATATTTCCCTTTTGCTTTCAGATATTTTAATGCTTTCCTTTAATTACTTTTGTTGCCCAATTGGCTTATGAACCATTCATGTTTAGATTTGATTTTCTATTTAATATAATTTGAGGTATTTCAGAATTATGATTGCCTTCCTTTATTTACATTAATAATTTGCAATTTCTTCCTTTTGGCTTTGGTTGATTAATTGGCAACTCTTGAGTTATCAAACTCATCATGACTAATAATTGTTTTTTTTGCCAATTGAATTAAACTCCAATAACTCTAATCCTTTCTTAGAAATTGACTAGGACCTGAGGATCAAACTAATTGGTCTACATGACCTTCCTTTGCTTTAGCAAGGGCTAACTAAGTGGGATTAAATTTCAATTCTCATCACAATTGATAAGGATAACTAGGATAGGACTTTTAAATTCTCATACCTTGCCAAGAGTTTATTTTACAGTTATTTATTTATTTTATTTGTCATTTAAATTATTTGTTCCTTACCTTCAAAACCCCAATTTACAAAGCTCATAACCAATAATAAGAACATATCTCCCTGCAGTTCCTTGAGAAGACGACCCGAGGTTTAAATACTTCGGTTATCAATTTATTTAGGGGTTTGTTACTTGTAACAACCAAAATATTTGTAAGAAAGGACTTTTGTTGGTTTAGAAGCTATACTTACAACGAGGATTTATTCCGAATTCTAGACCACACAAAAGTTCCTCTCTTCAGCCACCTGCATATCTGGTACATTTTCTAGAGAGTTGGGCCAACCCTGGGCTGACACTGTGCCCTACGCCTAACCTAACCCATGCGTGCACGCACCTGGCGCGTATGCGCCCTTCGGCCAATCTGCGCATCGACGCGTGGGCGTGCATGACGCGTCCGCGTCGGTAAAAAAAAAGTTTTTTCTCACCTCTTCCATTTTCTTTTGTTTATTGCATTTGCATGCTTTTGTTCTTTGTATTTCAATTTTGTTTTTATAGCCTGTTTTCATGTTATATTCTAAGTTTCTCATTTTAATAATGGTGTTGAACTTTCCTACTCAATTGTTGAGACTCTCTTGTATTATTTTGGTGCTTCGTGACTTGTAGCATTAATTGTAATGTTTATAATATGCCTTAGCGTATATTGTTTTCTCACTTACATGCGTAACTAACATGTAGTGAGAACCCTACTTTTATCTGGCATTGGCCCCTGCCTATGTTCTATTTGCTTTGATATCTTTGTTGTAGGCTTAATTTTCTTTCTTTTTTTGCTCTTTTTAGGCTAGCCACCAAGAAAGGAGGAAAAGGAAGAGCTTTTAAATGGGGCAACAAACAAGTCATCCGCACAATTTTTTGAAGGAACTCATCAGTTGTAACAACCCGTCCACCTTGCTCTTCTTTGCATGCACCGAGGACGGTGTAATCTTCAAGTGTGGGGAGGTCGTTTGACCGATCTCCACGGGTAACAATTTCCTTTTTCAACACCAATGTTAGATTAGTTATTACATTGCATGATAGGTTGCATGTTAGTTAGAATTTGTATATATTTTTAACACTTCTTTCTGATTACGACTACTTGGTTAAGGTGATAATTTCTTTTCCAAGAAACTGTTTTTAGGGCACCCTACCAATTTGAAAAATTTTTGTTGAACTTGCTTGAAAGAATATATTTTGGAACATGGTTTTTGAGCTAAGAACACACAACCTTGTGAGTTTTGAGCCTAACTACGTGGTTACATCTTATAACCACTTATTTTCCCTTCTTGTGTGCATTATTCTCTTCTTATGATTGTAATCTTTGATTTGTTTGATTCTTTATGTCCATTATTTTGTGTATTCATGCACTTATATAATTGAGGCCATCATTTCATGTAGCTCACTTACCCAAATAGCCTACCTTTTACCTTTCATTGTTAGCCAACTTTGAGCCCACGATTAACCCACTTGTTCTTAATATTAGCACATTACAAGCTTTAAAGCGAAAAATAATAAATGTCCTTATTTAGATCTTTGATTAGCTTAGGCTAGTGAGTGTGAGTATCATTTAAGTGTGGAAAAACTTGGGACATTGGTTGAGTAAAAGGTGTGTGTTGTATTTCTATTGAAAATATTGGGAATTGGGTACATGCTCATGTGTAATTAAATGTAAAACCATATGCATTGATACTTTTGTATATACTTTATTTCAAAAAGAAAAAAATGATGAGAAAACAAAAAGAAAGAAAAAAATATATGTAGATATCAAAAGAAAAAAAAAGAAAAAAATATAAAAAGAAAAGAAAAGTAATAAAAAGGGGACAAAACGCCCCAAAGTGAAGCTCAATAAAATCAATGCATATGTGTTGTGATCAAGGAAAAAAATGCACGAGTATGTGAAAAAGTGAAGAATGGGTAGTTAGATTAGCACTTAAATTTTATAGGTTGTCATAGGTTAGGTGGGAAGTTTAAGTTGATCAAAGATTCAAATCTTTAGTCCACTTGACCATATGTGCAACCCTACCTTGACCCTAGTCCCATTACAACCGATGAAAAGACCTCATGATGAATGTATGCATGCATTGAATAATTGTTGATTGTTAGATGAAAAATAAATCTTGGAAAGCATGATTAGGGGAGAATTGAGAGAATTGACCCTATACACTTGAGTGACTAGAGTGCAAACACTTCCGGTGAGGGTTCGATACTCAATTCCTTGTTCCCGGCTTTCATGAGCTTTCTTCTTGCAAGTCTACTTGAACTTCATTTTTATACTTGAATTGGTAGGATTCATGAGTCGTCATATGACCTTAGCCCTACCCGTTTATACATGCTCTTGGACGATTGATTTATTTTTAACTAAGTAGGTAGAATCATCTTGCATTTAGTTACATTTATATAAATAGATGCTTTTAGGGTATTTGCATTGAATAAATATCCATACCCCTTCTCTTATCCTTCTTGGTTTAGCATGAGGACATGCTATTGTTTAAGTGTGGGGAGGTTGATAAACCCCATTTTAGGGTTTATCTTGTGTTGAATTTAGAGGGTTTTGTCAACTTTTCTCCCATGTATCCAAGGAAATAGCATGGTTTTGTAAATTCTCTTTTAATTGTGCTTAAGAGTGAAAACATGATTTTTAGGTCTTAAAATAGATAAATTTAATTCACCTTGATTCCATTAGATGCCTTGATATGTTTGTTATGTGATTTCAGATTTAGAAGGCAAGGATTGGATTGAGGGAATGAAGGAAAACCATGTAGAAATGGAGAACTCATGAAGAAATGAAGGAATCACAAAGCTGTCAAGCTTGACCTCTTCGCACTTAATCGATCATAACTTGAGGTACAGAGGTCCAAATAATGCAGTTTTAGTTGCGTTGAAAATCTAACATCCGGGGCTTCAAAATAATATAAAATTTGCCATAGTTACATCACGTTTAGGGATGCGCACGCGCACTATACACGTACGCGCCGATGTTGCACGTGACTCACTTAAGTGCAACTCATGGCCAGCGATTTCTGGTGCATTTTGGGTCCAATCCAACTCATTTCTGATGCTATTTAACCCAAGAATTGAAGAGGGATGAGACACATATTCATCATTAGTTTAGATTAGATTAGTTTTCGAGGGAAAGTTAGTTTTAGAGAGAGAAGCTCTCACTTCTCTCTAAAATTAGGATTATGTTAGATCTAGATTAGGATTTCTCAGATCTAGGTTAATTTCATGCTTTAATTCACTTTTCCTTTATCAATTCTTGTTCCTCTTCATCTCCTCTCTCTAGTTTTGTATTTCAATTCTTGTAATTCTCTACTTTTATATTGATGCACTTTCGTTCCTTCCTTTTCTTTTTAATGCAATGCATGTTTTGATTTCCTTTATTGTTCATTTGATTTGTTATTGTTTAATTCTATGCAATTGAGTAGAGTAGATTTACTTTCCTTGCAATTTTACTATGCTTTCCTTTTATGCCTTCCAAGTGTTTGATAAAATGCTTGGTTGGATTTTATAGTAGAATTTTATACTCTTGGCTTGGAAAGGTAACTTAGGAACTCTTGAGTTACTAATGTCCAAGTAATTGATAATTGGGAGCCATTAACTCTAGGTCTCACTAATTGAATTGGTGGAGAGCTAGGACTTATGGGCTTGGATTGATATAACTCACTTGACTTTCCTTTACTACTAGTTAGAGGATGACTTAGTGGGATTGATCCTTGCCAATTCTCATATTGTGGTTAGTGATAGGGATAGAGATCTTTGACCACCAACCCTTGCCAAGACCTATGTAGCTATTAGTTTACTTCCTTGCCATTTATCTTTCATGTCTCTTATCAAAACCCCAAAGATAACTCATAACCAATAACAAGAGCAGTACCCTACAATTTCTTTGAGAGACGACCCGAGGTTTAAATACTTCGGTTTATAGATTTTAGGGGTTTGTACTTGTGACAACTAAATTTTTGTATGAAAGGATTATTGATTGGTTTAGAAACTATACTTGCAACGAGATCTCATTAGAGAAATTCTATACCATCAAAAATTCTCCCATTAAAAATGTTGCACGTGACTCACTTAAGTGCAACTCGTGGCCAGCGATTTCTGCTGCATTTTGGGCCCAATCCAACTTTTTTCTGATGCTATTTAACCCAAGGATTGAAGAAGGATGAGACACCTAGTCATCATTAGTTTAGTTTAGATTAGTTTTGGAGGGAAAGTTAGTTTTAGAGAGAGAAGCTCTCACTTCTCTCTAGAATTAGGATTAGGTTAGATCTAAATTAGGATTTCTTAGATCTAGGTTAATTACATTCTTTGATTCGCTTTTCCTTTATCAATTCTTGTTCCTCTTCTTCTCCTCTCTCTAGTTTTTTTATTTCAATTCTTGTAATTTACGACTTTTATGTTGATGCACTTTTGTTCCTTCCTTTTCTTTTTAATGCAATGCATGTTTTGATTTCCTTTATTGTTCATTTGATTTGTTGTTGCTTAATTCCTTACAATTGAGTAGAGTATATTTACTTTCCTTGCAATTTTACTATGCTTTCCTTTTATGCCATCCAAGTGTGTGATAAAATGCTTGGTTAGATTTTAGAGTAGAATTTTATCCTCTTGGTTTGGGAAGGTAACTTAGGAACTCTTGAGTTACTAATGTCCAAGTAATTGATGATTGGGAGCCATTAACTCTAGGTCTCACTAATTGAATTGATGGAGAACTAGGACTTATGGACTTGGATTGAGATAGCTCACTTGACTTTCCTTTACTACTAGTTAGAGGATGACATAGTGGGATTGATCCTTGCCAATTCTCAGGTTGTGGTTAGTGACAGGATAGAGATCTTTGACCACCAACCATTGCCAAGACCTTTGTAGCTATTAATTTACTTTCTTGCCATTTATCTTTCATGTCTCTTATCAAAACCCCAAAGATAACTCATAACCAATAACAAGAGCACTACCCTGCAATTCCTTTGAGAGATGACTCGAGGTTTAAATACTTCGGTTTATAGATTTTAGGGGTTTGTACTTGTGACAACCAAATTTTTGTATGAAAGGATTATTGATTGGTTTAGAAACTATACTTGCAACGAGATCTCATTAGAGAAATTCTATACCATCAAAAATTTTCTCATAAAAAATGTTGCACGTGACTCACTTAAGCGCAACTCGTGGCCAGCAATTTCTGGTGCATTTTGGGCCCAATCCAACTCATTTCTGATGCTATTTAACCCAAGGATTGAAGAGGGATGAGATACCTAGTCATCATTAGTTTAGTTTAGATTAGTTTTGGAGGGAAATTTAGTTTTAGAGAGAGAAGCTCTCACTTCTCTCTAGAATTAGGATTAGGTTAGATCTAAATTAGGATTTCTTATATCTAGGTTAATTTCATGCTTTGATTCACTTTTTCTTTATCAATTCTTGTTCCTCTTCTTCTCCTCTCTCTAGTTTTGTATGTCAATTCTTGTAATTCTCTACTTTTATGTTGATGCACTTTTGTTCCTTCCTTTTCTTTTTAATGCAATGCATGTTTTGATTTCCTTTATTATTCATTTGATTTGTTGTTGTTTAATTCCTTGCAATTGAATAGAGTAGATTTACTTTTCTTGCAATTTTACTATGCTTTCCTTTTTTGCCTTCTAAGTGTTTGATTAAATGCTTGGTTGGATTTTAGAGTAGAATTTTATCCTCTTGGTTTGGGAAGGTAACTTAAGAACTGTTGAGTTACTAATGTCCAAGTAATTGATGATTGGGAGCCATTAACTCTAGGTCTCACTAATTGAATTGGTGGAGAGCTAGGACTTATGGACTTGGATTGATATAGCTCACTTGACTTTCCTTTAATACTAGTTAGAGGATGACTTAGTGGGATTGATCCTTGCCAATTCTCATGTTGTGGTTAGTGATAGGGATAGAGATCCTTGACCATAACTTCTCACACAACTCAACCAAGCCTCAACAATACCAAAAATATCCCTCAACCAATTTATTCAACACTTTCCACTCCAAAATATACCATACAAAATAAAATAACACTTATCATTAATCCTCCCTAAATAAATCAACAATCATCATCATTTTATAATAATAAAAATCATACTCCAACACATACACACTCATTAAATATTTATTCCCAATTCACATACCACATACACAACTTAATCAATAGTTCATTCAGCTCATTTCTATCTTAAGGTTTACTAACCTAAGTTTTCACATTACATTATCCATTAAATATGAGAAACCAAAATCATACCTTGGCTGATTCCTCCCTAAGCCAATAACACCTCAAAACCCTATTCTTCACACAAGCTTCCAAAGGTTCCAAGCTCCAATACAGATTGTCCAGCCATAATTGCTCCAAATCAAGCGTTCAACATCCATCAATTGACTTCAATTTCAAATATATACAACCTAATTTCATATAACTCTATACACATACAAATTCTCAATAATCTAATATCATAAAATTGGCAATTTAGAAGGGAATAATGACTCTATACCTTTACCCATAAGCAAATTGATGGAACACACAATTATCCGACACTAATTCAACTTTAAACCATCAAAATCATCAAAATCACTCAATTTCCAAACCAAAAACGTGGAAAAGAGAGAAATAGACAATTGAGCACGAAAACTAAAAATCCTTACCTCTTTTTTGGGTTGCAATCAAAGATCTTAGTGAGACAAATGCGTGGCAACAAACGGCTCGTCAATTAGAGCTCGGGATCAAAAGTTAGGGATGTGGAAGTTTGTCTGCGTTTAGGGTTTCTCTTCCTTTCCTCTCCTCTCTGTCTATCCTTGAAGCACAATGAAGAATGGGGAATGAAGCCGAATGTTTGCTATGTTTAAAGTATTATTTATGTGGACTTAGACCCACTTGGGCCCGGTTCACTCAGTTTAGCCCGTTAGCTCAACTTTGGCCCAAAATATTTAAAATTAGTGTTAAAATTCGTATTTTAAATATTTTTACTTTTTAAATTATAATATTTGATTTATTAATTTTTTAAATAATAACTAATTTATTAGTTAATTATTTATTAATTTTCCAGAATTTACAATAGAGTCATAAGTAGTGAAAAATTATAATTAAAAGAGTACTAAAGAGTATTGAGAATAATAGAAAAAAGAGTATTAGAATTGATTTAAATATCTAAAATAAAATGATAAGATAATATAATTAGCGATGGGTTTGATGTGGAATTCGTCATGCCAAATAATTACTGGAGGATAGCTACTTCCGACGGTAAAGCTGCCAGTAACTTTTGGCGGGAATGCACAACAAATAGGTGCCGAATTTAGTGTCAAAAATACCGGCAAAAGAATCTGATGGTAGACACGTTTAATAGAATGATTCATTTTGGTGATCCACACCACATTACCGTCGGAAATATCCATCGGTAACTGTGCCTTAAATTAGAACCGCGAACCCTCGCTCCCTTCATTTTGAATTCACATACTCTCTAACCTCTCACCTTTCTTTCTCTCTCTCTAGCCACCCACCCTCCCACTCTCTCTCTCCAACCTTCTCATCTCTCCTCTCCGTCAACCTCCTCTACCACTGTTATCGTAGACATCGCTGCTACTGTCGTGAATGGTTCCACCGCTGCTGCAACGCCCCTGCTTCTGCTTTTGCTTCTGCTGCCACTGCACCTCTACCCCTCTTCTCTATTTTCTCTTGTTATGCATTCAAATATTTTTGTTTGAACTTTGTTTATTTCAAATTTTGTTACTTCAAGTTAATTAATTAGCTAGTAGAGTTTAGTTAGTTTAATTTTTTGTTTTGGTGGATTTAGGTGGTTAGGATAGGTTAGATTAGACTCTGAGATTACTGGAAAATATTGAATTATTGAGCTGTTTGCTGATTCCTACTACTAAAATTGTTTGAAAAATGCTTGACTGTAATAATAATGATTGAGTTATTTGTATGTTACCTTAATAATGATTAAGAAAATTAAAAAGTTGAGAAGGATTGATGGATATTTGGTTTGGATAGATCCCTTGAAGGGTGGAGAATTCCGAATTTTAGAGAAGACTCTGTTGAAATTTTTGTAAGATTTTCAGTAAAATTGAAAAAATTTAAATTATGTTTTCAAAAGTCTTAGAAATTATATTTAGGGTTAATAGATATTTGTGTTAATTGACATGAATATGTTCCTCCTTAAAATTCTTATTTTAAGTGTTTTCAGTTATTTATTAAATTATTTTTTTATCCATCCCTTTTTTCATATTTGTTATAATTAATTGTTGGATTGTTATATTTTTGTGTAATTGTTAATTTGAATAATTATTTTTATCTTAATTTCTATTTTTGATCATGTTAAGTTAGTATTATGATAAATATTTATGGCATTTACAAGAGAACTAAGATAAACTAGTATACGTGTGCTAGCTTTTCACACATACAATTATATTATATATGTATACATTCATTTTGGTTCTAATGAAAAAAAATTTTGCCTTTGCAATTAGTGTTTTAATGTTCTATAGGCACTTGTTAGTTTGCTAAACTAATCAAAACACTTATTCATTCTAATTTAATTATTTTGAAACTAGAATACTATGTAATTGCTTTTTTGGTTAATTTATTAAACTAAAACACTTTTAGAATTTTTTTTATTTCTTGATTGTCTTTTTATGTTACTATTTATTGGTGTTTGTTATGTTATTAATATGTTATTAATGTATTCACTGTACACACGATGATAGGTAGCAGAGGTAGGTCAAGTGGGTGACGTGGTCGTCGTAGAAGGCGGGCTGCCACCAAATCCCACAGGGCTGCCCAGTCATCGCCCTCTAGCCCGACTATCCCGTTGACCTCTGTGATGTCATAGGCGAGTCCAGCAGACCAACAATTCATCATGGCCTCAAACCTGAATTGGGTGCCTCCTTCTGCTATGCCCCCTTGTAGATGTAACAACGATGTCGACAGTGCCCGCGATAAGTGATTTCTCGAGTGCCCCCAGCAAGATGTCCCTCCACCACCGCCCGTTATTCGGCTGAGGATTTGGCCCGATGGCATATAGTTATGAGTTCAATTTTTAAATTTTAAGTTTGTTTAACTTAAATTTTCGCGTTTCTATGTGTTTGTTAATGTGAGCTTTTTTCTCTGACAGGTTTGCACCAAACCCCAGTGCTTGCACACAGGAGATCACCGAGGTTATTAAGTCCATGTACAACCACCCATGGCCGACCTACATGCAGATTTCAGCTGAGACCAGAGAGCGATGGTCTTAGAAGTGGGCAGTAAGAACCTAATTTGGTTTGAATTTATTAACTGTATTTTAACTGTATTTTATTCTGACTAACCAATCTTGGTGAATCACTTTGTGTAGTTGAAATTCATATGGGATGCAGAACCCAATCTCATGATCAGGATGATCTACGACCATCGGGCAGCCAAACGACTTCAGCAGATGATGAGCGGCATTTATCAGGGGAAAGATCACCTAACATCGTGGATCCGTCCAAATATCAAGAAGGAACTGGAGGCCTATTTTAGAGATAACGAGAGGTTCAAATGTCGCCGTCTAATGAGCATTGCTAACGGGGCTTCACCTAGGTCGTAGAGGTATATAGGTGGGTCGGCGACCTTCATGAAGACGAAGAGCAGACTGGTAATAATTTTGGCATTGTTTAATATTTTAGTAGTTACTTGAATTACTTTTCTAATTTGTTCATTTATTTTATAATCATGTAATTGATTTATAAGAATTCTTGTTTTGAAAATGATCTTTGGTGTTAGCATTGCTCTGTTGATATATACTTATATAGTCCTGTATGAACTAAACTGAGCTGAGCTGATATAGAACTGCTTTGTTGGTTTAATTGGTTGATTTGTGTAGTTGATGATGAGAGAATCTTTGAACCATATACAAAATGGGTTCATAGTTGAACTGGTTCTGATATAGCTTGACTGGTTTAAAATGTGTAAAAATATTGGTTTATTTTAATTTAGAATGGTTAAAACTAGGCTATAAGCATGTAGGATGGTTGTTGTCTTTGGAATTGTAATATGAAAGTGTTTGACCCAAAATATTTAGCATTTGTATTATAGCTTCCCAACTTCCTAACTTGAATTCATTTACCAAATTTTGCTGTCATTAACTGAATTTTGTGATAATGATGGGGTGATGATGATGAAGACTAGAATAATAGTCAAGAAAAGAAAACACTACTCCATATCTAGGACTAAAGATAAAGGGTATTTGTCACTTCAAACATTTTATTGTTCTTTTTCTTACTTTGTCTACTTTTTTTTATTTTAATTTCTGGTAGCTTAATCTCCCTCTAAATTGTTTAATTTTAGATATCATTAATTTATTAGGTGCTATATGGTGTTGTTAATGTGAGATTATGGGCAATATTATGTGTATCTATCTATAAGTATGTTAAGGGTTTGAAATCTTTATTGAGTTTGATGATGATACTTATTATAACCATATATAGCCAGTAGCTTGGGAATTATATGATGATGATCTTAGTTGTTGAATTTTGTATTATCATCATAATAAACAATGATGATGATAAACATATCTAGGACTAAGGATGATGATTTTGGATTGTCATATATGTCTATCATTGTTTAACTTGTTTGTTTGTTTTATTGGTTGATATATTAATTTGTAGTCTATGTCGTTGGATCATGATGGGTGATGCCAGGGCATCTTGGCTAGTTTTACAAGCCATTTTAGTTAGTGATAAACTACTATTTTATGGTTTATCTTGTGCTTAATTGAATGGTTTCATCAAGTCTTCACCCACTTATTCATACTAATTGCATGATTTTATAACTCCTTCCTAATATTGTTTTATGATTGAAAACTTGCTTCCTAAAGATCTTTAATTAGTATATTTTAATTTTCATTTATACCATTCGATGACGTGATTCGTATGTTAAGTGTTTCAGGCTTCATAGGACAGGAATGACTTAGAGAATGAAGAGGAAGCTTGCAAAAATGGAAGGAACACAAGAAACTAAGGAGATGACCAGTGAACACTGACGCGCGCGCATGGCTCACATGAGCGCGTGGAATGGAGAAAATCGCAGCGACGCGAGCGCGTGCCTGATGCAAACGCGTGGATTGGAGTCTGCACGAATGACGCGAACGCATGGACGACGCTTACGCGTGACAAGGAAAATCGCTGAATGATGCGAACGCGTGGACGACGCGTACGCGTGACCTGCGCGATCTGCAGAATTAACAGAAAATGCTAGGGGCAATTTTGGGCCGCGTTTTAACCCAGTTTTTGGCCCAGAAACACAGAATAAGGCCAGGGAACATGCAGAGACTCAACACACATCTTAGACAGAGATAATAGGATTACTTTTAGTTTAGATCTGAATCTAGAGAGAGAATTACTCTTCCTCTAGTTTCTCTTTACATTCCTAGTTATTGCTTTTGCTTTTGGAAACTGAATAATCATTACCTCCGTTGAAAATATTATTCTAGTTTGTTTACTTTGTCCCTTACTCTTCCATATCCTTATTTATTTTATTTAGAATTTTAATTGGATTATTTTCATGAATTGTTAGTGAAGAGGATTACTTTTACTTTTAATTAATTTTCAGTCACTATTTTATTTTAATTAATTTATTATGTCTTCTTATATTTTTCTAAGTAATATATTAATTTCAATGGAGTAGATTCCCAAACTTGACATGGAGGTTGATTAAAAGGAGACACTTGAGTTGGAAGGCTTAAGTGTCGGTTAAATTAGAAATTGTTGGCTAGTTCTGTAGTTACTAACGCTTGACCTTCCCAAGGGAGAGGACTAGGATTTGTGAATAAGGATTAGCTCAATCACTTGACTTTTCTTTATTTAGTAAGGGTTAACTAAGTGAAAACAACAACCTTTTTGATACTACAATTAAGAGATCCCATCAAGGATAGAACTTCCAATTAATCATTCCCCTAGTCAAGGCCTTTTTATATTAATAATAATTCTTAGTTTTATTGCTTTCATTTATAATTATTGCTCATTATTCAAACTCAAAATCTTTCAAAAATTCCTGATTAATAAGTTAGCACCCTTTCCTGCAACTCGTTGGGAGACGACCTAGGACTCATACTCCCAGTATTTTTATTTCTAAATTTTGTGACAACTTTTCTAAATTGACAAGGTGGATCTTAGCTGGTTAAGAACTATACTTTCAACGCATTCTCTATATTGATTTCTTAATTAGCCGACTTCTGCCTGCACGTCAGTTTTTGGTGCCGTTGCCGGAGAGTTGCAATTGTGTGCTGAATTATTAATTAGTGTACATATTTTATTTTATTTGCATATTTTATTTTTATTTTTACCATGAGCTATATGTTTCTTTCATTGAATGATGTGTTCACTGCCTAATTCGAGCTTAGCCGCATTTGATCCTGAAATTGAAAGAACTCTTTCACGTATTAGGCGAGCTCGACGCAGGATGGCCTCTGAGGGTGGTGAAGTGATTGTTATCGATTCACCAGTCTCATCTGAGGGCGAATCTGAACCGCCATCTGAGAGCAAAACAAGCTCCTTTACTACTGATTCAGTTGATTCTCGTGCAGATAGAATGGCAGCACCTAGGAGGATTACTCTCCAGGAAGCTGGAGCCCCAGATTTTACAATACAGCCGTATCAAGTGCATCATCCAACTCTGGCTGCGGATTTCGAACTAAAGACTGCACTAATCAACTTGATGTCTAAGTTTCATGGCTTACCTGCTCAAGAGCCTATCAAGCACCTAAGGGATTTTCAGACAGCCTGTTCTACTGTCAAGCGTAATGGTGCAGATGAAACTTCTATTCTGTTAACCACTTTCCTGTTTTATCTTGAGGAAAAGGCGAGGGAGTGGTACTACTCCCAACCTGAAGCGACTGTTACCAACTGGAATATGCTCAAGAGAGAAATTTTGGAAAAATACTTTACAGCTGAAGTCACAGATAGACTGAGGAAAGAGATATCCTGCATTGTTCAAGGAGAATTCGAGACTCTTTATGAGTACTGGGAGCGCTTTAAGAAGCTTCTAGACGCATGCCCCCATCACATGATTGACAGACTGGTGTTGATCAGCTACTTCACACAAGGCATGAAGTCTCAGGATAAAACTACACTGGATGGTGCTATTAATGGTTCTATGAAAAAGTACAAGACCGTAGATGAAGCATGGCAACTGATCAGCGACTTAGCTGAGTCTACTAAGAATCACAGGCACAGGCATGGCCACTCAAAAGCTGTTGCAGAGGTTTCCTCTAGCATTGAAACTACTGCTCTTACACAGAGTATATGTGAAATGACCAACCTACTGAAGCAAATGCAGTTGAACCAACAACAACAAACTCAGCCTCACCCGCTACAATAGAGCCAACAGTTAGTCCCACAAAGAGTATGTGGAATCTGTGCTGATTATAGTCATTATACTGATGAATGTCCGCAGCTCCAACAAGAAGACAACACTGTGGCAGCTACTCATAACTTCTATGACCGCCCGAATCAAGGATACAATCAACAAGGCGGCAATTACAACCAAGGTGGAAACTATAACCAAGGATGGCAAGACAACTCCAACCAAGGTTGGAGGGACAATTCCAACCATGGCTGGAAGGACAACTATAACAGAGGAGGCAAAGATAACAATGGAAACTAGAGGTGGAATAACAAAAACAGACAGTAGAATCAGAACCAGCCTTACAGAGCACCTCACCTAAGACAATCTCAAGGATTCCAACATAACGAACAACAAGTTCTTTAGATCACCTATCCTAATTCCTCATCAAATGACGAGATGCTTCATTCTCTTGCACAAGGACAACAAGACATGCAGACACAGCTGAACTCTACTTTAAATGGTCTGAATGCCACTTTACAAGCTCTCACCTCCAGGATAGATGCATTACCTAATTCCACTAACCAACCTTTAAGCTCCAATGGAATTCCTTCTCAACCCTTACCTAACCCCAATGGTGGCATCAATGCCATCACCTTCAGGTCTGGAACTACACTGCCAAAGAGGAACCATGAGGAGCCAAGCCCAATAGTACACGCCCCAACTGAGGATGTGATAGAAGTAGAAGATGCTGAAATGGAAGATGCTGAAGAAGAAGATAAGGAACAAGACATAATTGAATAAGAAGCAGTTCAACCAAGGAACAGAGAACCAAAGGAAGATGAAGCTGTACAGGATGCCATCCCTATCCCTTTTCCACACTTTGCAAAGAAATCCAGAAAGCAGATGGAACTTGATCCCAAAATGGTAGAAATATTCAAAAAGGTTGACGTAACTGTTCCCCTTTTTTATGTCATTCAGCAGGTACCTAAATACGCAAAGTTTCTAAAGGATTTATGCATTCATAAAGATAAAATTAATGAGTTAGAAACTATTCCTTTAGGTGGTTCTATATCTGCTTTAATGGGAGGTATACCTAAAAAATGTAGTGATCCAGGTCCATGCATGGTTAACTGTACCATTGGAGGTGTAATATTTTCTAATTGCATGTGTGACTTAGGAGCATGTGTTAGTATAATGCCATTGTTTATATATGATACTTTGAGGCTCCCTCCCTTAAAAAGGTCGGCAGCTCGTTTTGTGTTAGCAGATAAAAGCATTATTACAGTAGTTGGAATTGCTGAAGATGTATTAGTGAGCATTAAAAGGCTCACATTTCCTATTGACTTCTATATCCTGGAACTGCCCCCTAATGACTCAGGCAGACCATCATCAATCCTGCTTGGAAGACTATTCCTGAAGACTTCAAAGTTCAAGTTGGATGCATTCTCAGAAACTTACTCCTTTGAGATAGATGGCAAAACAGTGAGTTTCAGTTTAAATGAAGCTATGAAGCACCCTCCAGAAGATCATTCTATCTTCCAGTGCAACATCATTGATGAAACTATAGCTAAAGTTCACCAAGAAGAAATAGAAGAGGAGCACATGGAGCAAGGTCCAAGTGTAGGGACATCCTCTAAACATAATGAAGACCCTTTGCCATTATCACTAGCCCCGAATGGTCCAGAGCCTAGCCAAGAGCCTAAATCATAATTGAAGTCCCTTCCTCCACACCTCAAGTATGCTTACCTTGAGGATAATCAGAAGTTTCCAGTTATCATTGCAAGGGAACTCACTTCTCAACAAGAAGAGCAACTGCTCAGTGTGTTGAGAAAACATAAGAAAGTAACTGGATGGAGCTTGGCGGATATAGTAGGCATCAGCCCTCAAGTTTGTGAACACAGAATATTCTTAGAAGAGGGAGCAAAGCCTGTCCATCAGCCTCAAAGAAGATTAAATCCCACCATCTTAGAAGTTGTCAAGAAGGAAGTAACCAGACTACTTGAAGCAGATATCATTTACCCCGTCTCAGATAGTGAATGGGTCAGTCTAGTACAAGTGGTGCATAAGAAGTCTGGAGTCACAACAATAAAGAATGAGCATGGAGAGCTCCTGACAACTATAGTACAGAATTCATGGAGAGTTTGCATTTACTATAGGCGTCTCAACCAAGCCACTCGCAAGGATCACTACCCCTTGCCATTCATTGATCAAATGCTTGATCGCCTGTCAGGCAAATCCCATTATTGCTTTTTAGATGGTTATACAGGCTACTTTCAAATTCATATAGCTCCTGAAGATCAGGAGAAGACTACTTTTACATGTCCCTTTAGAACGTATGCTTATAAAATAATGCCTTTTGGCTTATGTAATGCACCTGCTACTTTCCAAAGATGCATGATGAGTATCTTTTCAGATCTTATTGAGAACTGTATGGAAGTTTTTATGGATGATTTTAGCGTATATGGTGATTCATTTAGCCTTTGCTTGGATAGTTTATCTAGAGTATTAGACAGGTGTGTAAGTACAAACCTTGTATTAAATTTTGAAAAATGTCACTTTATGGTAAAACAAGGAATTGTACTAGGACATGTTGTGTCTAATACTGGTATTTCTGTAGATCCAGCAAAGGTAGATGTCATTTCTAGTTTACCTTACCCCTCCTCTGTGAGGGAAGTCCGATCGTTCCTTGGCCACGCAGGTTTTTACAGGAGATTCATTAAGGACTTCAGTAAGGTAGCATTGCCTTTATCCAGATTGCTACAGAAGGATATTGAGTTCGAATTCAGTGAAGATTGCATGCAAGTGTTTGATAAGCTAGAGATCGCCCTGACTCAAGCTCCAATTGTGAGAGGACCAGACTGGAGCCAGCCATTTGAAATTATGTGTGAAGCCTCCAACCATGCAGTAGGAGTGGCGCTGGCTCAGCGCAAAGGTAAAGACACTTTTGTAATTGCTTACTGATGAGCGGATAATTTATACGCTTTTTGGCATTATTTTTAGTATGTTTTTAGTATATTTTAGTTAGTTTTTATTATGTTTTTATTAGTTTTTATTCAAAAATAACATTTCTGGACTTCATTATGAGTTTGTGTGTTTTTCTGTGATTTCAGATATTTTCTGGCTGAAATTGAGGGACTTGAGCAAAAATCTGATTCAGAGGCTGAAAAAGGACTGCAGATGCTGTTGGATTCTGACCTATCTGCACTTAAAGTGGATTTTCTGGAGCTACAGAAGCCCAATTGGCGCTCTCTCAATTGCGTTGCAAAGTAGACATCCTGAGCATTCCAGAAATATATAATAATCCATACTTTGCTTGAGATTTGATGGCCCAAACTGGCGTTCCAAGTCAGCATAAAAATTCTGGCGTCAAAACGCCAAAACTGGCATAAAAGCTGGAGTTAAATGCCCAAACTGGCACAAAAGCTGGCGTTTAACTCCAAGAAAAGTCTCTACATGTGAAAGCTTCAATGCTCATCCCAAGCAGACACCAAGTGGGCCCGGAAGTGGATTCTGCATCATTTACTCATTTCTGTAAACCCTAGGCTACTAGTTTTCTATAAATAGGACCTTTTGCTATTGTATTTGGACACCTCATGTCACTTTACACGTTTTATATTGTATTCTCTACGGCGTGAGTCTCTAAACCCCATGGTTGGGGGTGAGGAGCTCTGCTATGTCTCGATGAATTAATGCAATTACTACTGTTTTCCATTCTATCACGCTTGTTTCTATTCTAAGATATTCACTCGCACTTCAACTTGATGAATGTGATGATCCGTGACACTCATCATTATTCTCACCTATGAACGCGTGCCTGACAATCACCTCCGTTCTATTTGTAATAGCTTGAGTGCGTATCTCTTGGGTTTCTAATCTAAGATTAAAACCTTCGTGGTATAGGCTAGAATTATTAGCGGCCATTCCTGAGATCCGGAAAGTCTAAACCTTGTCTGTGGTATTCTGAGTAAGATCTGGGAAGGGATGCTGTGGCGAGCTTCAAACTCACGAGTGCTAGGCATAGTGACAGACGCAAAAGGATCAATGGATCCTATTCCAACATGAGTGAGAATCGACAGATGATTAGCCGTGCGGTGACAGCGCATTTGGACTATTTTCACTGAGAGGACGGATGGTAGCCATTGACAACGGTGATCTACCAATATACAGCTTGCCATGGAAGGAGCCTTGCGTGCATGAAGAAGAAGACAGTAGGAAAGCAGAGATTCAGAAGATAGAGCATCTCCAAAACCTCAACATGTTCTCCATTACTGCAAAACAAGTATTTATTTCATGTTTTTTTACTTTTTACAATTAAATCTGAGAATTATTGATATCCTGACTAAGAGTTACAAGATAACCATAGCTTGCTTCAAGACGACAATCTCCGTGGGATCGACCCTTACTCACGTAAGGTATTACTTGAACGACCCAGTGCACTTGCTGGTTAGTTGTGCGGAATTGCAAAAGTGTGATTGTGATTTCGTGCACCAAGTTGTTGGCGCCGTTGCCGGGGATTGTTCAAGTTTGGACAACTGACGGTTTATCTTGTTGCTTAGATTAGGAATAATTTATTTTTGTTGGTTTAGAGTTACTAAATTTGAGTCTTTTATTTGAGTTTAGTTTCATATTTTAAGTTTGGTGTCAATTGCATGCTTTTATTTTCTTTCAATTTTTCGAATTTGCATGTTCTTAGTTCTTTCTTGATTTTTAAAAATTCTAAGTTTGGTGTCTTCTTTGTGTTTTCCTTTAAATTTTGAAAATTTGTGTTTGATTTTCAAAAAATTTTAAGTTTGGTGTCCTTTGTGATTTTATTTACTTAAAATTTTTAAAAATTTGTTCTTGGTGTTCATCTCGATCTTCAAAGTGTTCTTGATGTTCATCTTGACATTCAAAGTTTTCTTGTTTGTTCTCTTTGTTTTGATCTAAAATTTCTAAGTTTAGTGTCATTTTGTTGTTTTTCTCTTTCCTCATCAAAATTCAAAAATTAAAAAAATATCTTTTCCTTATTTTACATTAAATTAGTCAAAGATTTTCAAAATCATATCTTTTTTTTAGTCAAGTCAAAATTCTAATTTCAAAAATTGATCTTTTCAAATCTTTTTCAAAAATCAAATCTTTTTAATTTCTTCAATCATATCTTTTTTTTAATTGCAATCATATCTTCTCAATCATATTTTTTTAAAATAATTTTTAATCATATATTTCTGATTGCTAATTCCAAAATCTTTTAATCAATTAATTAATTTAGTTGTCAATTTGCTTTTATATCATTTTTTTCTAATTTTTGAAACTTTTATTTTATCTTCCATTTATTTTGTTTTATTTTATTCGGTTACTTTTAATTAAATAAAACAAAAAAATTCAAAAATATAATTTAATTGTAATTCATATCAATTCCCTTTTCTCCATCATGGACATAAGTGGAAATGAACAGTCCAGAAGGATGATGCCAGGGCATTTTGGCCAGTTTCACTGACCTTTTCTTTATGGTTTTAGGGTAGTTTCATGCACTTTCTTAGGAAATAAGCAAGTTTTGGGTAAATAATCACTTATATCTTGATTCAAGCAAACATTGTGAATTTTACATGATTTCATGAGAATTAGCCACGTTAAGAGCCACGTTAACTCAGTTAACGTGGACTCTAAAGTGGGGAAACAAAAGAATGACCAACGTTAGTGACACTCACCTTTGTCACTAACATTGAGCTAAGCCACTTTAAGCCACGTTAGTTGCCACGTTAACTCAGTTAACGTGGACTCTAACGTGGAGGGAGCAAAGAATCGCCAACGTTAACTCCCATGTTAACTACATTAAAGTGGAAGCTAACGTGAGTAAAAGGGATGATGAGCCAACATTAGTGACACTCACCTTTGTCACTAACGTTGGAGATGGATAGCAATACCACGTTAGAAGCCACGTTAACCTAGTTAACGTGAACTCAAACGTGGGAAGTAGGGGCATTTTGGAACGTTAGTGACAAAGGTAAGTGTCACTAACGTTCTCGAAGATATGGCAAGCCTACGTTAAAGGTCACGTTAGCCACACTAACGTGAACTCTAACATAGGGAGAAAGGAGGATTCTCAACGTTATTGGAAAAAGTAAGTCCCAATAACGTGTGCGAAGGACCAAGAGGCAACGTTAGTGGTCACGTTGATGCCACTAACGTTGAAGTTAACGTGGAGCACCCTTGGGTTAGGAACGTTAGTGAAAAAGGTGATTGTCACTAACGTTCTCGAACCCACACTTTCACTTAACGTTAACGCCACTAACGTCCTAAGCTAGAATCCCTGCCTACTTCACACTTTCTCTCTGCAAGTAAAGCTAAGCCCACTGAAGAAGATAACTGCTTCAACTCAAGATCCAAATGCCCATATCCAAGACTTGAAGAGCCAACTAGAAGATCAGAAGAATAGTATAAATAGGGAGAGCTTTGAACTAGAAAGGAGCTTTTTGCATTATTAGAATTACTCTCTGTATTTTACTTTCTCTGCAACTTTTAGTTTAATTTTCAGAATGTACTCTCCATCTATGCTTTTCATTCCCAGAGCTATAAACAACTAAACCCCTTTCATTGGGTTAGGGAGCTCTGTTGTAATTTGATGGATCAATAATAGTTTTCATTATCCTTCTTCTCTCTTTTCTCTTGATTTTACTAGAAAGCTTTCAATATTCATCCAATTGAGTAGTTATCTTGGAAAAGAAGCTATTCATACTTGGATTTCTTCTGAACCTTGGAAGAGGAATGAAGAGATCATGCTAGAATTGCTTTCTCATGTTGGACTAAATTGGGGTTTTGGCAGATATGGTGGCATATAATTCTCCCAATACTTTGATTTGGAAATACATGTGGTATAATCAGTGACCACACTTCATCTCTTCTCATGAGCAATTAGACCAAGGAATTGGCTATTGATCTGATTTGAGAGATTGAATTACCAAGGAATTGGAATTCAATCACTTAAGATTGCCAAGGAGATCAATGAATGCATTAATTGAGGAAGAGATGAAAATGAACTTGATCCGGAGAATGCAATATCTCCTAAGCCCAATGAACTCCTCATTTCTGATCTTACCCATTCTCTTTACTTTCTGCTATTTACTTTCATGCTAAACTCCCCTTCCCCATTTAAGATTCTGCAATTTACCTTCCGTCATTTATTTTCTGCAATTTACTTTCCCGCCATTTAATTTCCTGCAATTCTCAACCCAAATTCTGCTTAGCTCAACTAGAACATTCTTCCAATTAAAGTTGCTTGACCAATCAATCCATGTGGGATTCGACCTCACTCTATTGTGAGTTTTTACTTGACGACAATTCGGTATACTTGCCAAGGGAGATTTGTTAAAGGACAAGTTTCCGTGCATCAATTTTATGGCGCCGTTGCCGGGGATTGATTTTGTATCAACAATGATTAAATTGGTGGATAACTAGATTGAGCATTTGTTTTTATTTTGTTTGATTTAAGTTCATTTGAGTAATTTACTTTCTGTTCAGTTATTTTCTTCCCTTTCCCCTACCCATTTTTCTTAGTTGTTTACAATTCAGTCACCAACCCACTAACTGTTTGATATATTGCATCACTCACACTAACATCATTTTTGTAGAAATTACTATCTGCATCTATCTTTCTTACTTTTGCCTTGTTGGTTGTATGACAGGTAGAAGAAGCGGGGCTTCAACTTCCTTTGATTCTGAACCTGAGAGGACCTTCCTTAGATTAAGGAGGGAAGCAAGAGGAAAGAGAGTAGTTGGTGGTGAGGAAGAGGAGGAGTACTTTGAACTAGATATGGATGAGAATATGGAGAACCATCATGAAGAAGAGGCTCACAACCATGGCCGAGAAGGTCCAGCACATCAGGCTGGGCAAGAGAGAAGAGTTCTGGGTTCTTACATCAATCCAAACCCAGGAAACTATGGAAGTAGCATCCAACGGCTAACCATACATGCCAACAACTTTGAACTAAAGCCACAGCTCATCACCCTTGTTCAGAACAATTGTTCGTTCAGAGGAAGTGTCCAAGAAGACCCCAATCAACATCTAACCACCTTCCTGACGATATGCGATACTGTGAAGTCTAATGGTGTTCATCCTGACACTTATAGACTACTTCTGTTCCCTTTCTCACTCAAGGACAAAGCATCTAAATGGCTGGAATCCTTTCCAAAGGAGAGTTTAGCAACCTGGGAAGATGTGGTAAACAAATTCTTAGCAAGATTCTATCCTCCTCAATGGATCAACAGGTTGAGAGCTGAGGTACAAACCTTTAGGTAGCAAGATGGTGAGACTCTATATGAAGCATGGGAGAGGTTTAAGGACCTAACAAGAAGATGCCCGCCAGATATGTTCAATGAATGGGTACAGTTGCACATTTTCTATGAAGATCTTTCATATGAATCAAAGAAGGCAGTAGACCACTCATCCGGGGGATCTCTGAACAAGAAGAAGACCATTGAAGAAGCCATAGATGTCATTGAGACTGTAGCTGAGAATGACTATTTCTATGCTTCTGAAAGAGGCAACACTAGAGGAGTGATGGAGTTGAACAACGTGGATGTACTGCTAGCTCAAAACAAGATGATTACCAAGCAATTAGCTGACCTCACCAAGAAGATGGAGAGGAATCAAGTGGCAGCAATCACCACTTCAGCAGCAACTCAAGAAGGAGTGAATGAAGAGGCAGAGGGTGAATCATGGTTGGAGGAACCACCCAAACTTTGGGTGGAGAAATCAACAGGATCAAGGCCAAGATCAGAGACGCCACAACCCCAGCAACAATGCAACTCACTAACATTCTACACAGAGATCATATCAGCACCCACCTAACAACACACCTCAACATCCATACCAAAGTCAAAATGGCCCTTCTCACCCCTCCAATCTCAACTCACCATTATCTGAAGATAGACTCTCCAGGATTGAAACCCTAGTTGAAGGCATATGCAAGGAAATCCAAGATAGTAAGATGTTCCGAGAGGAAGTGCGATCTAACCTGCAAAATCAAGATGCTGCCATCAAGAAACTTGAGACATAAATTGGCTACCTATTCCAGCAAGCTCCTGGCCATGACCTTTGCAGCAACATTGAGTCAAGGCCAAGGGAGGAGTGTCAAGCTATCACCCTCAGAAGTGGAAAGGAATTAAAGGAGACTTCCAAGCGACCACAAGAGAAAGATTCAGTTGAAAAGAAGGAGGAACAAGATGAAGTTCAAGTCCCCACCTCCAACTCACATAAAAAGGAAGGAGAGCTGAAGCCATATGTTCCGAAAGTCCCATATCCTCAACAACTGAAGAAGAAGGGGGATGACAGCCAGTTCTCCAGATTTTTAGAAATCTTCAAGAAACTACAGATTAACATACCCTTTGCTGAAGCAATAGAGCAAATGCCGCTCTATGCCAAGTTCTTGAAGGAGTTGATGACCAAGAAGAGAAGTTGGAAGAACAACGATACTGTGATACTGACTAAAGAATGTAGTGCCATCATCCAGCATAAATTACCCTGAAATTGAAGGATCCTGGGAGCTTCCAAATTCCTTGTATTATAAGAGAAATAACAGTGGAAAAGGCTCTATGTGATTTAGGAGCCATCATAAATCTGATGTCTATAGCTATGATGAGGAAAATGAGGATTGAGGAGGCCAAACCAACAAAAGTGGCCTTACAACTGGTAGACCGATCATTCAAGTTTCCTCACGGCATAGTGGAAGACTTGCTAGTGAAGGTAGGAGACTTTATCTTTCCAGAAGACTTTGTAATGTTGGACATGAAGGAAGGAGCTAAGGCTTCTATCATCTTGGGCAGACTGTTCTTAGCTACTGCCGGAGCTGTCATCGATGTCCAAAAGGGTGAACTTACCCTTAGACTACACAATGAAACATGAGGTTGAATCCAGTCATGAAGGAAGTGGTACAGAAAGAAGTCATGAAGTTGTGGCAAAGAGGAATGATCTATCCGATCTCAGACAGCCCATGGGTCAGCCCTGTGCAAGTTGTCCCAAAAAAGGGAGGAATCACTGTAGTCCCCAATGAGAAGAACGAACTAATCCCTACAAGGACCGTCACAGGATGGGGGATATGCATAGACTACAGAAAACTCAATGAAGCTACACGAAAAGATCATTTCCCCCTTCCCTTCATGGATCAGATGCTGGAAAGACTTGCAGGGCATGCATATTACTGTTTTATCGATGGTTATTCAGGATATAACCAAATAGTGGTTGATCCAAGAGACCAAGAGAAAACCTCCTTCACCTGCCCATATGGAGTGTTTGCCTACAGGTGCATGCCATTTGGGCTATGCAATGCACCCGCAACCTTCCAACGCTGCATGCTCTCTATTTTCTCAGATATGATAGAAAAATTTATCGAAGTCTTTATGGACGACTTCTCAGTATTCGGAGATTCCTTTCCTAGTTGCCTAGATCACCTGGCCCTGGTATTAAAAAGATGTCAAGAAACTAATTTGGTCTTGAACTGGGAGAAATGTCACTTTATGGTGACAGGAGGAATAGTTCTTGGTCATAAGGTTTCTAACCAAGGCACTGAGGTGGACAGAGCCAAGGTAGAACTCATTGAAAAATTACCTCCACCAAGTGATGTCAAGGCAATTAGGAGTTTTCTAGGGGATGCTGGCTTTTACAGAAGGTTTATTAAAGATTTTTCAAAGATAGCCAAGCCCTTAAGCAATCTCCTTGTATCTGATACACTATTTATCTTTGATGAAAAGTGCATGCTAGCATTCGAGAACTTGAAAAAGAGGTTGTCCTCTGCTCCTATCATTTCCCCACCTGACTGGAACCTACCATTTGAACTGATGTGCGATGCATCTGATTTCACAATTGGGGCAGTGTTGGGACAGAGGAAAGATAACTTGGTCCATGTGATATACTATGCCAGCAAAGTCCTCAATGATACTCAAAGAAACTATACCACTACTGAAAAGGAGTTGCTAGCAATAGTTTTTGCATTTGACAAGTTTAGATCATACCTCATTGGTGCCAAAGTGATTGTCTTCACAGATCACACAGCACTTAAATATTTGTTTGCCAAGCAAGAATCAAAACCAAGACTAATAAGATGGATCTTATTGTTGCAGGAATTCAATATTGAAATCAGAGATAAAAAAGGAGTGGAGAACAAGGTAGCAGATCACCTATCCAGAATCCCTCATGATAAAGGAGGAACACATGATACACATGTAAATGAGTTCTTCCCAGATGAGCAGTTGATGATGATTCACAAAGCACCCTGGTTTGCAGATATTGCCAATTTTAAAGCAACTGGGGCTTTACCTCTAGAACTTAACAAACACCAAAAAAGAAAGCTCATCAATGATGCAAAGTATTTTGTCTGGAATGAGTCATATCTCTTCAAGAAGTGTCCAGATGGAATCCTGAGAAGATGTGTTTCGGAAGAAGAGGGACGAGAGGTCTTGTGGAATTGCCACGGCTCATGCTATGGAGGCCATTTTGGAGGGGACAGAACTGCAGCCAAGGTATTACAAAGCGGATTCTTTTGGCCCACCCTTTTCAAGGATGCCAAAGAACTGGTAAAGAATTGCAATGAATGTCAAAGAGCTGGAAACTTACCCAAAAGAAATGAGATGCCACAGAACTTCATCTTAGAACTGGAACTATTTGATGTGTGGGGAATCGATTCCATGGGACCATTCCCAACCTCATATTCAAATAAGTACATCTTGGTAGCAGTGGATTATGTTTCCAAGTGGGTAAAGGCTATTGCAACCCCAACGAATGATAACAAGGTGGTCATGAACTTCCTCAGAAAGAACATCTTTAGCCGGTTTGGAGTCCCACGAGCACTCATCAGTGATGGAGGGAGCCATTTTTGTAACAGACCACTAAAAGCTCTCCTCCTACGATACGGGGTGAAACACAAGATTGCCATACCTTACCACCCCCAAACAAGTGGGCAAACTGAGATATCTAACAGAGAGCTAAAAAGGATTCTAGAAAAGACTGTAGGAGCATCAAGAAAGGATTGGTCGAAGAAACTGGATGATGCTCTTTGGGCATACCGGACGGCATTCAAGACACTAATCGGGATGTCCCCATACCAACTGGTGTATGGAAAGGCTTGTCATCTACCATTGGAGCTGGAACACAAAACCCTCTGGGCTCTCAAGCTGCTAAATTTTGATAGCATTGCTGCTGGTGAAAAGAGGATCTTGCAGCTGCAAGAAATGGAGGAGTTCAGATCTCAAGCCTATGAAAATGCCAAGATTTATAAAGAAAAGGCAAAGAGAAGGCACGACCTCCATTTGACACCCAGGAGCTTCGAAAAAGGATAGCAAGTGCTCCTCTACAATTCCAAATTAAGACTTTTCCCTGGGAAACTCAAATCAAGGTGGTCAGGACCCTTTCTTGTCACAAAGGTCTCACCGTATGGACATATAGAAATCATGGAGGAAAGTTCAAAGAGGACGTTCACTGTGAACGGACAAAGGCTCAAACACTACATGGGCAACATGGGGGAAAACCCCAAAGTGAAGTATCACCTCAAGTAATGGAGGAATCGTCGAGCTAGTGACGCTAAAAGAGTGCCTCGTTGGGAGGCAACCCAACCTAAGGTAGTTTTTTTTTCATTTGCATTTTAATAAAAATCACAAGTAGTTTCCCCCGTATTGCGAGGAGCTAAGTTTGGTGTTACACACCAAAACAATACAAGAGTAAGTGTGTAATTCTAAGTTTGGTGTTCCACCAAAGATTTCAGTTAGAATCACACTACACTCCTTCAAGGGCAAATTGCTAGATCCAACCAATCAGGGGAACCATTTAACAGTAGTTGGTTCATAGTTGTCTTGCTGATAACAACACATGAGATTTTCTGCATGTATTCAACCTGCTGTATTAGGCAAAGAACTAAGTTTGGTGTTCACACACCAAATTAAGTTCCGAAATTCACAAGCATACATGCATACTAACTATCTCTCAAGTGCTTTGGGGACAAGCAACTTCCAATAACTTTGCAGGGATTCAATCAATCTTTTGGAAAAATAGTGTACCATCATCCAAGGAAGCGAGGAAGGATGCAGAAGCTATGGA
Source organism: Arachis ipaensis (assembly GCF_000816755.2). Classification (NCBI taxonomy): domain Eukaryota; kingdom Viridiplantae; phylum Streptophyta; class Magnoliopsida; order Fabales; family Fabaceae; genus Arachis; species Arachis ipaensis. The sequence goes on from NC_029791.2 coordinate 75,299,248, forward strand.
GGATGACAACAAATGGGTAGCTGGAAGGCATCACCAAAAGGTTGTATTGTTACTTGATTCCATATGCTTGGAAATACTCAATTTGGAAGTCTGAATGTGCCCTTGATTAATAGTCACTCTTTTAGCTTAATTCACAAGAATTTGATGTTTGTTTTTGCTTAGGTCTATGATTGCTAGTCAAATTGCCTGTTTTCAATTCCATCTTGCTTATTGTATGCTTATCCTTTTTAAGCTAAATGTTGCTACAGAACATTTAGTAACCCAAAGAGTGCTGGACACCAAGACCTCAAGGGAAGAAAATAACAAACCATGTGCCTGTGGTGTGCATGTATGGGGGAGAGAGACTTGAGGGAGTAAGTCCTTAGGGGTGTTTCAACACCTAGCACCTTGAACCAACTGGTTCGGTAGTGTTGGCTGAAAACTTATCTTAAAGATTCGCCCCCTCACAGAACACTTAGCCTAAGGAAAAAATGAACCTTGGAAAGACAAAGGGATCAATAAATAAAAGTCTCAAAGGGTGTAATCAAGCGAGTATTCCAAGGCATGATAAAGGTCTGAAAGCCAGTAAAGGAATGAACCTAAGCTGCTATGCATGAAACCCCATAAAACTAAGAATATAACTTCCACAATAATGATTCATTCATCTTGTCATTTCATTCATCATTCTCTTGTTCCAGTGCTTACTTAGGGACAAGCAAGCTTTAAGTTTGGTATTGTGATGCCAGGGCATTTTGGCCAGTTTCACTGACCTTCTCTTTATGGTTTTAGGGTAGTTTCATGCACTTTCTTATGAAATAAGCAAGTTTTGGGTAGAATTTCACTTACATCTTGATTCAAGCTAACATTGTGATTTTTATATGAATTCATGAGAATTATGCATGAATTGAATGACAAATTGGATTATGCATGTCTCATAACTTGGACTAGAACTTTGATGCACTTTATTGCTTGATTTCAGGACAAAGGAAGCAAGGAAGAACCACGTTATCAGCCACGTTAGTATAAAAAAAAGTAAGTCCCAATAACATGTGTGAAGGACCAAGAGGCAACGTTAGTGGTCACGTTGATGCCACTAACGTTGAAGTTAACGTGGAGCACCCTTGGGTTAGTAACATTAGTGAAAAAGGTGATTGTCACTAACGTTCTCGAACCCACACTTTCACTTAATGTTAACGCCATTAACGTCCTAAGCTAGAATCCCTACCTACTTCACACTTTCTCTCTGCAAGTAAAGCTAAGCCCACTGAAGAAGATAACTGCTTCAACTCAAGATCCAAAGGCCCATATCCAAGACTTGAAGAGCCAACTAGAAGATCAGAAGAATAGTATAAATAGGGAGAGCTTTGAACTAGAAAGGAGCTTTTTGCATTATTAGAATTACTCTCTGTATTTTACTTTCTCTGCAACTTTTAGTTTAATTCTCAGAATGTACTCTCCATCTATGCTTTTCATTCCCAGAGCTATGAACAACCAAACCCCTTTCATTGGGTTAGGGAGCTCTGTTGTAATTTGATGGATCAATAATAGTTTTCATTATCCTTCTTCTCTCTTTTCTCTTGATTTTACTAGAAAGCTTTCAATCTTCATCCAATTGAGTAGTTATCTTGGAAAAGAAGCTATTCATACTTGGATTTCTTCTGAACCTTGGAAGAAGAATGAAGAAATCATGCTAGAATTGCTTTCTCATGTTGGACCAAATTGGGGTTTGGGCGGATATGGTGACATATAATTCTCCCAATACTTTGATTTGGAAATTCATGTGGTATAATCAGTGACCACACTTCATCTCTTCTCATGAGCAATTAGACCAAGGAATTGGCTATTGATCTGATTTGAGAGATTAAATTACCAAGGAATTGGAATTCAATCACTTAAGATTGCCAAGAAGATCAATGAATGCATTAATTGAGGAAGAGATGAAAATGAACTTGATCCGGAGAATGCAACATCTCCTAAGCCCAATGAACTCCCCATTTCTGATCTTACCCATTCTCTTTACTTTCTGCTATTTACTTTCATGCTAAACTCCCCTTCCCCATTTAAGATTCTGTAATTTACCTTCTGTCATTTATTTTCTGCAATTTACTTTCCCGCCATTTAATTTCCTGCAATTCTCAACCCAATTTCTGCTTAGCTCAACTAGAACATTCTTCCAATTAAAGTTGCTTGACCAATCAATCCCTGTGGGATTCGACCTCACTCTATTGTGAGTTTTTACTTGACAATAATTCGGTATACTTGCCGAGGGAGATTTGTTAAAGGACAAGTTTCCGTGCATCAAAGGACTCTAGGGTCATATGCTAACCCCATTACAGCTGCATATGGGAGTAGCATCTGTATACCTCCTATCAAAGCAAGCATTTTGAGCTAAATCCTCAGCTCATTATCATGGTGCAGCAAAATTGCCAGTATTCCGGTCTTCCACAGGAAGAACCTACTGAGTTTCTGGTACAGTTCTTACAAATTGCTGACACAGTACGTGATAAAGAAGTGGATCAGGATGTCTACAGATTATTACTATTTCCATTTGCTGTCAAAGATCAAGCTAAGAGGTGGTTAAATAACCAACCCTCAGCAAGCATAAAAACATGGAGACAGTTATCAGACAAATTCCTTAATTAATTTTATCCTCCAAAAAGGATGACATAGCTAAGGCTGGACATCCAAGGCTTTAAACAAGAGGATCATGAATCCCTTCATAATGCCTGGGAGAGGTACAGAGGGATGCTAAGGAAATGCCCCTCTGAAATGTTCTCAGAGTGGGTACAGTTAGACATCTTCTACTATGGGCTTACAGAAAGAGCTCAAATGTCTCTAAACTACTCAGCTGGTGGATCTATACACATGAGAAAGACAATTGAAAAGGCTCAATAACTCATAGATGCGGTTGCTAGAAATTAACATCTGTACTCAAGTAATGAGTCCTCCATAAAAGAAGAGGCTAGGGCAGTAACTGCTGATCTTAATCCTCAAGAATAGATTGTTGAACTTAATCAGCAATTACTCCTTATGACAAAACAATTAGCAGAATTTAAAGAGATGCTCCAAGACACTAAAAATGCTAACAAGAATATAGAAGCACAATTGAATCAGACAAGACAGCAGCTATCTAAATAGATAACAGAAGAATACTAAGCTGTTCAACTAAGGAGCGGGAAGACATTGAATAATTCAGCTCAAAGTAGCAGAAAGCCAAGAAAGGAACAACTGACAGAGGATAACCAAACCACTGCCCAAAATCCCTCTGAGGACAGCAAGAGCCCAGAGAGGAATAATTCTAGCATTCAAACGCCAGAAAAGGGTGAAAGATTCGCATCAAACGCCCAGTGGAAGCACAGTTCTGGCATTCAAACGCTAGAAAAGGGTGGGAAGCTGGCGTTAAACGCCCATCCAGCACCCAATCCTGGCGTTCAAACACCAATGAGGGATCAGACACCTGCAAGTGCTGATAGTAACCCCTCTAAGAAGGCTTCTCTAACCACCTCTGTAGGGAATAAACCTGCAGCAACTAAGGTTGAAGAATATAAAGCCAAGATGCCTTATCCTCAGAAACTCCGCCAAGCAGAACAGGATAAATAATTTGTCCACTTTGCAGACTATCTCAGGACTCTTGAGATAAAGATCCCATTTGCAGAGGCACTTGAGCAAATACCATCTTATGCTAAGTTCATGAAAGAGATCTTAAGTCATAAGAAGGATTGGAGAGAAACGGAAAAAGTTTTTCTCACTGAAGAATGCAGTGCAGTCATTCTGAAAAGCTTACCAGAGAAGCTTAAAGATCCAGGAAGCTTTATGATACCATGCACATTAGAGGGTGCTTGTACCAAAACAGCTCTATGTGACCTTGGAGCAAGTATCAACCTAATACCTGCATCCACTATCAGAAAGCTTGGCTTGACTGAAGAAGTCAAACCAACCCGGATATGTCTTCAACTTGCTGATGGCTCCATTAAATACCCATCAGGCATAATTGAGGACATGATTGTCAAGGTTGGGTCATTCGCCTTTCCCACTGACTTTGTAGTGCTGGAAATTGAGGAGCATAAGAGTGCAACTCTCATTCTAGGAAGACCTTTCCAAACAACTGGACGAACTCTTATTGATGTACAAAAAGGGGAGGTGACCCCGAGAGTCAATGAGGATGAGTTCAAGTTAAATGATGTCAAAGCCATGCAGCACCCAGACACATCAAATGACTGCATGAGCACTGATATTATTGACTCTTTGGTGGAAGAGAGCAATATGACTGAAAGTCTCGAATCAGAGCTAGAGGACATCTTTAAAGATGTTCAGCCTGATCTAGAGGAATCAGAGGAAATAAAAGAACCTCTGAAAATTCCTCAGGAAGAGGAGAAACCTCCTAAACCCGAGCTCAAACCACTACCACCATCCCTGAAATATGCATTTCTGGGAGAGGGTGACACTTTTCCAGTGATCATAAGCTCTGCTTTAAATCCACAGGAAGAGAAGGCACTAATTCAAGTACTAAGGACACACAAGACAGCTCTTGGGTGGTCCATAAGCGATCTTAAGGGCATTAGCCCAGCAAGATGCATGCACAAGATCTTATTGGAGGATGATGCTAAGCCAGTGGTACAACCACAGAGGCGGCTAAATCCAGCCATGAAGGAGGTGGTGCAGAAAGAGGTCACTAAGTTACTAGAGGCTGGGATTATTTATCCTATTTCTGATAGCCCCTGGATAAGCCCTGTCCAAGTTGTACCCAAAAAGGGAGGCATGACAGTGGTTCACAATGAAGAGAATGAATTGGTTCCTAAAAGAACAATTACAGGGTGGCGTATGTGTATCGACTACAGAAGGCTCAATACAGCCACCCGAAAGGATCATTTTCCTTTACCATTCATAGACCAGATGCTAGAGAGACTAGCAGGTCATGACTATTACTGCTTTTTGGATGGCTATTCGGGTTACAACCAAATTGCAGTAGATCTTCAAGACCAAGAGAAAACAGCATTCACATGTCCTTTTGGAGTATTTGCCTACAGAAGGATGCCTTCTGGTCTGTGAAATGCACCTGCAACCTTTCAGAGGTGCATGCTCTCTATCTTCTCTGATATGGTAGAAAAATTCTTGGAAGTCTTCATGGATGATTTTTCACTATTTGGAGACTCATTCTGCTCCTGCCTTGACCATTTAGCACTTGTTCTGAAAAGATGCCAAGAGACCAACCTAGTTTTAAACTGGAAAAAATGTCACTTTATAGTGACTGAAGGAATTGTCCTTGGGCATAAAATTTCAAACAATGGAATAGAGGTGGATCAAGCTAAAGTGGAAGTAATTGAAAAATTACCACCACCTGCCAATGTTAAGGCAATCAGAAGCTTTCTAGGGCATGCAGGATTCTATAGGAGGTTTATAAAGGATTTTCAAAAATTACAAAACCTCTGAGCAATCTGCTGGCTGCTGACACACTATTTGTGTTTGACACAGAGTGTCTGCAGGCGTTTGAAACTCTGAAAGCTAAGCTAGTCACAGCACCAGTTATTTCTGCACCAGACTGGACATCACCATTCGAACTAATGTGTGATGCCAATGACCATGCCATTGGTGCAGTGCTGGGACAGAGGCATAACAAGCTTCTTCACATCATTTACTATGCCAGTCGTATTCTAAATGACGTACAAAAAAACTACACAACCACAGAAAAAGAGATGCTTGCAGTAGTTTATGCCATTGACAAGTTTAGATCCTATTTAGTAGGTTCAAAGGTGATTATGTATACTGACCATGCTGCTCTTAAATACCTACTCACAAAGCAGGATTCAAAACCCAGGCTCATAAGATGGGTGTTGCTTCTGCAAGAGTTTGATATAGAAATAAGAGACAGAAAAGGGACAGAGAACCAGGTAGCTGATCACCTATCCCGGATAGAACCAGTAGCAGGAGCGTCCCTCCCTCCTACTGAGATCTCTAAGACCTTTCCAGATGAGCAACTCTTTGCCATTCAGGAAGCACCATAGTTTGCAGACATTGCAAATTATAAAGCTGTGAGGTTCATACCCAAGGAATATAGCAGGATGGAAACGAAAAAACTAATTTCTGATGCAAAGTACTACTTATGGGATGAACCATATCTCTTTAAGAGATGTACAGACAGAATGATCTGCAGATGCATACCTAGAGAGTAGATACAGAAGATTCTATGGCATTGCCATGGATCACAGTATAGAGGGCATTTCGGAGGTGAGCGAACAGCCACTAAGGTCCTCCAATGTGGCTTCTACTGGCCTACTCTCTATAGAGATGCCCAAGAGTTTGTGCGTAACTATGACAGTTGCCAAAGAGCTGGCAACTTACCCCATGGTTATGCCATGCCTCAACAAGGGATCTTAGAGATTGAGTTGTTTGATGTATGGGGTATTGACTTCATGGGCCCTTTCCCACCATCATACTCAAAAACTTACATTCTGGTGGCAGTAGACTACGTATCTAAATGGGTAGAAGCAATTGCCACACCCACTAATAATACTAAGACAGTGTTGAAGTTCCTCCAGAAACATATCTTTAGCAGGTTTGGTGTCCCCAGAGTACTAATCAATGACGGTGGCACTCATTTATGCAATAAACAGCTTTACTCTGCTATGGTCCGATATGGAATTAGCCATAAAGTAGCAACTCCATATCATCCACAGACAAATGGGCAGGCTAAAGTCTCTAATAGAGAACTAAAAAGAATCCTGGAATGAACTGTAATTGCCCGTAGAAAGGATTGGGCAAAAATCTTGGATGATGCTCTGTGGGCATACAGAACAGCATTCAAGACTCCTGTAGGAACCTCTCCATACCAGCTTGTGTATGGCAAGGCCTGTCATCTGCCCGTGGAATTGGAATATAAGGTCTACTTGGCCACCAGATTCCTAAACCTGGATGCTATGTTAGCTGGAGAGAAAAGATTGCTCCAGCTGAATGAGCTAGAGGAATTCAGACTCAATGCTTTTGAAAATGCAAAAATTTATAAGGAGAAAGCAAAAAGGTGGCATGACAAGAAACTGTCATCTAGAGTCTTTGAACCAGGACAGAAGGTTCTGCTATTTAACTCTAGGCTCAGACTATTCCCTGGGAAATTGAAATCCCGGTGGAGGGGACCATATGTGATTACAAGTGTGTCACCCTATGGATATGTTGAGCTTCAGGATATTGACTCTGACAAAAAGTTCATTGTTAATGGATAGAGAATCAAACATTATCTTGAAAGCAATTTTGAGCAAGAATGCTCAAAACTGAGACTAGAATAAAGCTCAGTCAAGGTCCAGCTAAAGACAATAAAGAAGCGCTTACTAGGAGGCAACCCAGCCATTAGCAAGTTATTTGTTTTAATTAATACTTATAGAAGTTTGATATAAATTTTCTTCAAGATTAATCATCAAATTGTAGGAATTCACAGAGTTACAGAAGGATTCAGTGCAAAAAGCAGAGAAAACGAGCTCACTGGCAAGAAAACGCCAGTAAGGGGCATTTTGGGCGTTAAACACCAGAATGGATATCATTCTAGGCGTTTAACGCCGGTAAAGATACCATTTTGGGCGTTCAGAAAAATGCCCAGTAACAAAAGATTTCTGGCATTTAACGCCAGCCAGGGTACCTGGCTGGGCGTTAAACGCTCACAATGGCCAATATATGGGCGTTAAACGCCAGAATGGATACCATTATGGGCGTTTAACGCCAGAAAGGCAGGGGGAGAGGATTTTGTTTTCCACTTTAAAATTTTTCAAATTTTCATGTTTTGACTCATAATTTTCTGCATAAACATGTTACAAATTTTCATCATTCACCTTCAATTTTCAAAAATTCAACAATTTTCTAAATCCTTTTTCAAATTTCTTTCAAATCCTTCCCAAATCTTCTTCAAAAACTCAAATATCTTCTCAATTTCTTTTCAAATCTTTTCCAACTCATCATATCATCTCTTAATTCTTAGATGCATCAACAAATTTTCAAATTTAACCTCTTCATATCTTTTCCATTTAAAAATCTTATCTTTTTCATATCATGGTTCTATTTTTTTCACCAATCATATCTTTATGTCATATCTTTTTCAAATTTTCGAAATCCCTCCCCTCCACTTATAAATACACATTCAGCCATCCACACCTCTCCACCATTCGAATTTGCCTCTCCTCCTATCTCTCTCCTTTCCCTTCTTTTGCTTGAGGACAAGCAAACCTCTAAGTTTGGTGTGTTTTTTCGTGATCACCGAGCTAAGACTCATTAAGATCATGGCTCCTAAAGAAAAACAAACCAACTCAAGAGGCAAGAAAGAGAATACTCCAAAGAGTCTTTGGAATCAAGAGAGGTTCTTAACCAAGAACATGCAGACCATTACCACAAAATAATGGGTCTGAGGTCAGTGATCTCGGAAGTTAAATTCGATCTGAAAGAAGATGAATATCCGGAGATCCAAGAGCAAATTCGAAACAGAGGATGGGAAATTCTAGCTAATCCTGAGACAAAGGTTGGAAGAAACATGGTTCAGGAATTCTACTCAAATCTGTGGCTGACAGATAAGCAGAGAATAACTGGAACCGCCTTTCAAACCTACAGAACTATGGTCAGAGGGAGGATTATTTACTTCCACCTGGACAAAATAAGAGAGGTCTTCAAACTGCCTCAACTACAAGATGATCCAGAATCCTTTAATAGGAGAATGGTGAGAGTAGATAAGGGGTTGAACCAAGTTCTAGAGGACATATGCCTCCCTGGAACTAAGTGGATAACCAATTCAAAAGGTGTCCCAAACCAACTCAAGAGAGGAGATCTCAAACCAGTCGCAAGAGGCTGGTTGGACTTCATTGGGCGTTCTATACTGCCCACTAGCAACCGCTCTAAGGTCACTGTCAAAAGAGCAGTGATGATTCATTGTATTATGCTGGGAAACGAAGTGGAGATTCATCATCTGATTTCTTGTGAGATTTACACAATTGCAAACAAAAACTCCACTAAAGCCAAACTGGCATACCCAAGCTTAATTTCTCTGCTATGTAAAGATGCTGGGGTGAGGATGGGAGTAGATGAATTCATCCCAATCGAACACCCAATCACCAAGAAGTCAATGGAAGGACAACAAGTGCAAGATAACTCCATCAAAAGGAGGGCGCAGAAGTTCCTCCCAGAAATCCCTGAAATTGACTACTGGACCCGCCTAGAAGCATTTGTCACCAAGCTGCAAGAAGCTGTGGAGCAACTTAAGGAAGAATAGAAGAATTAAAATTGCATGCTCTGCAAGCTTCTTAAGGAACAGGAGAAGCAGGGGCGTGAGCTATAGGAGCTGAAGCGCCAGAAGCTCTCCCTTGAAGGACCAAACACCCCACAGAAGGAAGGAGCATCCACTTCTCAAAATCAAGGTTGTTGAGTCCTAACACTGTGATAACCTTTATTATTAGGAATCTATTTTAATAGTCATTTATTTTTCTGTTTTTAATTTTCTGTCTTCTATTATTATTGGTCTGCTCTTATATTTATTTTTTAGTCTTATTTTTATTTTCCATGATTAATAAAATTTAAAGTTTATGTCTTAAAGCTATGAATGTCCTATAAATCCATCACCTTTCTTAAAGGAAAAATGTTTTAAATCACAAAAGAACAAGAAGTACATGATTTCGAATTCATCCTTGAAATTAGTTTAATTATTTTGATGTGGTGACAATACTTTTTGTTTTATGAATGAATGCTTGAACAGTGCATATGTCTTTTGAATTTGTTATTTATGAATCTTAAAATTGTTGGCTCTTGAAAGAATGATGGAAAAGGAGAAATGTTATTGATAATCTGAAAAATCATAAAATTGATTCTTGAAGCAAGAAAAAGCAGTGAAAAGCTTGCGAAAAAAAAAAGGAAAAAAAATAAAAGAAAAAGAAATAAAAAAAAAAGAAAAAGCAAGCAGAAAAAGCCAATAGCCCTTTAAACCAAAAGGCAAGGGTAATAGAAAGGATCCAAGGCTTTGAGCATCAGTGGATAGGAGGGCCCACAGGAATAAAATCCTGGCCTAAGCGGCTAAACTAAGCTGTCCCTAACCATGTGCTTGTGGCGTGAAGGTGTCAAGTAAAAACTTGAGACTGAGCGGTTAAAGTCATGGTCCAAAGCAAAAAGAATGTGCTTAAGAGCTCTGGACACCTCTAATTGGGGACTCTAGCAAAGCTGAGTCACAATCTGAAAAGGTTCACCCAGTTATGTGTCTGTGGCATTTATGTATCCGGTGGTAATACTGGAAAACAAAATGCTTAGGGTCACGGCCAAGACTCATAAAGTAACTGTGTTCAAGAATCAACAATAGTGAACTAGGAGAATCAATAACACTATCTAAATTCTGAGTTCCTAAAGATGTCAATCATTCTAAACTTCAAGGGATAGAGTGAGATGCCAAAACTGTTCAGAGGCAAAAAGCTACTAGTCCCGCTCATCTAATTGGAGCTAAGTTTCATTGATAATTTGGAATTTATAGTATATTCTCTTCTTTTTATCCTATTTTATTTTCAGTTGCTTGGGGACAAGCAACAATTTAAGTTTGGTGTTGTGATGAGCGGATAATTTATACGCTTTTTGGTATTATTTTTAGTATGTTTTTAGTATATTTTAGTTAGTTTTTATTATGCTTTTATTAGTTTTTATTCAAAAATTACATTTCTGGACTTTACTATGAGCTTGTGTGTTTTTCTGTGATTTCAGGTATTTTCTGGCTGAAATTGAGGGACCTGAGCAAAAATCTAATTCAAAGGCTGAAAAAGGACTGCAGATGCTGTTGGATTCTTACCTACCTGCACTCAAAGTGGATTTTCTGGAGCTACAGAAGCCCAATTGGCGCTCTCTCAATTGCGTTGCAAAGTAGACATCTTGAGCTTTCTAGCAATATATAATAGTCCATACTTTGCTCGAGATTTGATGGCCAAACCGGCATTCCAAGTCAGCATAAAAATTCTGGCGTCAAAACGCCAGAACTGGCATAAAAGCTGGAGTTAAACGCCCAAACTGGCACAAAAGCTGGCGTTTAACTCCAAGAAAAGTCTCTACATGTCAAAGCTTCAATGCTCAGCCCAAGCACACACCAAGTGGGCCCGAAAGTAGATTCTGCATCATTTACTCATTTTTGTAAACCCTAGGCTACTAGTTTTCTATAAATAGGACCTTTTGCTATTGTATTTGGACACCTCATGACACTTTACACGTTTCATATTGTATTCTCTACGGCATGAGTCTCTAAACCCCATGGTTGGGGGTGAGGAGCTCTACTGTGTCTCGATGAATTAATGCAATTACTACTGTTTTCCATTCTATCACGCTTATTTCTATTCTAAGATATTCACTAGCACTTCAACTTGATGAATGTGATGATCCGTGACACTCATCATTATTCTCACCTATGAATGTGTGCCTGACAACCACCTCGGTTCTATCTGCAATAGCTTGAGTGCATATCTCTTGGGTTTCTAATCTAAGATTAGAACCTTCGTGGTATAGGCTACAATTATTGGCGGCCATTCCTGAGATTCGGAAAGTCTAAACCTTGTCTGTGGTATTTCGAGTAGGATCTGGGAAGGGATGAATGTGATGAGCTTCAAACTCATTAGTGCTGGGTGTAGTGATAGACGCAAACGGATCAATGGATCCTATTCCAACATGAGTGAGAACCGACAGATGATTAGCCGTGTGGTGATAGCGCATTTGGACCATTTTCACTGAGAGGACGGATGATAGCCATTAACAACAGTGATCCACCAACATACAGCTTGCCATGGAAGGAGCCTTGCGTGCATGAAGAAGAAGACAGTAGGAAAGCAGAGATTCAGAAGATAGAGCATCTCCAAAACCTCAACCTATTCTCTATTACTGCAAAACAAGTATTTATTTCATGTTCTTTTACTTTTTACAATTAAATCTGAGAATTATTGATTTCCTGACTAAGAGTTACAAGATAACCATAGCTTGCTTCAAGCTGACAATCTCCGTGGGATCGACCCTTACTCACGTAAGGTATTACTTGGACGACCCAGTGCACTTGCTGGTTAGTTGTGCGAAATTGCAAAAGTGTGATTGTGATTTCGTGCACCACTTACGCATCTAAAACTTTAGATGCTGCTCAGTCTAATTACACTACTACTGAAAAGGAGCTTCTTGCTATTGTTTTTACTTTGGATAAATTCTGAGCCTATTTACTTGGTACTAAGGTGGTAATGTACTCAGACCATGCAGCTCTAAAATATTTATTAGCTAAAAAAGAGTCTAAACCAAGATTGATACATTGGATACTGTTGCTGCAAGATTTTGATTTAGAAATTAAGGATAGGAGTGGTAACCAGAATTTAGTGGCAAACCACTTGAGTCACCTTGAACACATTAAGCATGACTCCACCCCTATCAATGATACTTTCCCATTTGATAGTTTGCAAGCAGTATCTGAAATAGTTCCTTGGTATGCACCTGTAGCTAATTATCTAGTTAGCCATACTTACCCTCCCAATTTTACTAAGCATCAAAGGGACAAGCTGAAAAGCGAGTCTAAATATTTTATATGGGATGATCCATATCTATGGAGGTGTGGTGCTGACCAGGTAATTAGAAGATGTGTACCACAATCAAAATTCCAGTCCATTTTAAAGGCATGCCACTCTTCTGAGAGTGGAGGACATTTTGGCCCTCAAAGAACAGCTAGAAAAATTCTAGACTGTGGATTCTGGTGGCCTACTCTTTTTAAAGATGCTGCTGAATTTTGTAAATCTTTTTTCCCATGCCAAAAGTTTGGTAATATATCCAAGAGGGATGAGATGCCTCAACAGATTATGCTTTTCTGTGAAATTTTTTATGTTTGGGGCATTGACTTCATGGGACCCTTTCTAAACTCTAATGGTTACCTTTATATACTGTTAGCTGTAGATTATGTTTCTAAATGGGTGGAAGCAATTCCTACCCGTACTGATGATGCTAACACTGTTGTTTCCTTTGTTAGAAACCATATTATTTGTCGCTTTGGATCACCACGAGCGATCATGAGTGATCAAGGCACTCACTTTTGTAACAGGAGACTGACAGGATTACTGAAAAAGCATGGGATTATTCATAAAGTAGCAACAGCTTATCATCCCCAAACTAATAGACAAGTAGAAGTGTCTAACAGAGAGATTAAACGCATTTTAGAGAAGATAGTAAAGCCTCATAGGAAATACTGGAGTGCCAGGCTACAAGATGCACTCTGGGCATATAGAACAGCGTACAAGACACCCATTGGGATGAGCCCCTTCCGCTTAGTATACGAAAAGGCTTGCCACCTCCCAGTAGAGGTGGAACACAAGGCTTTCAGGGCTATAAGGGAGTGCAACAAGAATTTTGAAGAATCTAGTGCTGAAAGGAAGCTGCAACTAGCAGAACTGGAGAATCTTCACCTAGAAGCATATGATAACTCCAGGCGTTACAAGGAGAAGATGAAGGCTGTCTATGACAAGCACATAAAAAGGAGAGAATTCAGACCAGGAGAGTTAGTTCTTCTATATAACTCCAGGCTGAGGCTTATGCCAGGTAAACTGAGATCAAGATGGGAAGGTCCTTACAGAGTAGAAAAGGCAAAGCCATACAGAGTTTTTCACCTGTGTCATCCTTCTAGCTCTAAATTCATCAAGGTCAATGGACATCGCCTAAAGCTCTACCATGGAGAAAAGATTAAGGATCACAAAGAACTAGAGGATTTGTCTTAGTTTTATTTTACTTTATTCTATTTAATTTTTGTTAATGACTCTTCTCATAATCTCTGCATATAGCTGCATATAGCTTGCATTTGCATTTGCATACTGCATATAAAAAAAAGTGCACGCGACGCGTAAGCGTCGCTGACGCGTCCGCGTCATAGGTGCGTTCTGAAGAAAAGAGAATTGAACAGAAAGTCACGCGAAAGCGTGGCTAGAGGCGTGCCTTAGGCACAAATATGCCCACGCGACCGCGTCACTGACGCGTCCGCGTCATTCTTAAAAAGAGCCTCCTACGCGTCCGCGTCACCCACGCGAACGCGGGGCCTGGCAAAATCAACATAAAGAGGTGTATGGTAGAGAGTTATGATGGAGCTGGGCTGGAATGATGCTAGAAGCACAAGCCCTATCACGCGAACGCGTGCCCCACGTGTCCGCGTCGTTTTTAAAATATGGCCATTCACGCGATCGCGTGACCCACGCGAACACGTCACCCTAAATTTTGGCAAAATGCAATTAAAACAGAGAGTTGTGCGTACGCGAGGCTGCACTCGTGCCAATCGCACAAATCAGGCCACGCGATCGCGTGACCCACGCTTCCGCGTCACCTGGAAAATATCGCACACCACGCAATTGCGTGACCCACGCGTCCACGTCACATGCAGCGCACAGCTTATCCAGATCAGCCAAATATCTTATCTTTTCTTCCCCAAATCCTAATTTTTCTTTTCCCTTCTTATTTCTTTCTTCTTCCTTCTTCCTTCTTTATTCTTTCTCATTTTACTTCCCCCATCCCTTATTTTTCACATCCATTTTCAAGGTTCTTTTCTTTCTTTCTTTACTTTTTACTTTTTCTTTATTATTTTTATTTATGTTTATGTTTTCTTTTCCTTTTTCTTTTCACTTTCATTATCTATATTTTCTTTTTCTTTCTTTTCTTTTCTTTTTATTCCTTTAATTGGTGTTAGAAATTTATTTGGGTGATTATTTTCTTTTATATTTTGCTTGTGAATTATTATGGAATTGTTTGACAATTAATATTACTTCTAAAAGGGTTGTTTGAATGTTCAATTTAATACTTTCAATAACATCTTTATCATGCATGCTATGTATTTGTGAAAAAGCCCGTATGGCATTCCACATTATTTTAAATTATTCTATTACTCTAAATGCCTGTTGTTTTTCACCAAACCCCTTCTATATTTTTTTAATTAAATATAATTGTCAATACAAATAGGTTGTTAGTTTGAAAGAGTTGATAATCTAACTTGAAATTTAATGCTTGATCTATGCTACTCATGCCTTTGCCAGCATGCCAATAAACATCTTGCATTTAATTGTCATCACCTGCACTTGCTATATTTCCAGTGATGAACTTCTCACATGTAGTCATGACCATGTGTTAACGACATCCTTCTTTACCGTGCATTGATTATCATGCATCCTGTCCTCTTCCTTGCTTGAACCCTTAGCTTTACATGTTACTTTCTTTTTCCCTTTTTAGGATGGCCACCAAGAAAGGTAAAGAGAAAGCTACTCCCAAACCACCAGCAAGGAAAGGAACAAAAAGAACAATAGTCGTAGAGCCATCTTCAACCGCAGTAAATCCCTCAGCAAAGCGAATCAAGAGGATCATCAAGGTCGATGAAAAAGAGAAAGCTTTTCCAACAAAGGCACTACGCGGTTCACTAACCGCTACTGTGAGCAGATGTTCCCCATCCTGGATGAGAGGAATTATAACAATGAGTACCTTCTTATCCTCCCGACCAATATTGCTGAATTTGTTGAGCCCCGCATTGAGCGAAGACAATGGAGATTCCTACGGAGATAGCCACGGCAGGTTAACCTTTCATGGGTAGTTGAATTCTACTCCAATTTTCACATGCCAACCATGCAGTCTGTCTATGTCCATCAGAAGCAAGTTCCCATAACAGAAGAGGCTATTCAACGATCTTTAGATTTTCCCCCTGCTCTAGATGGATTGGACGCATTCCAAGAAGCCTCATTCAAACGCCAGACATAACAATTTGAATGGGACGCCGTTCTCAGAGTTATAGCACAACCTGGCAGCAGATGGACCTATGGATACCATCGATCTCGACCTAAGGGCATATTGGCTTCAGCACTCACCTTGGAGGCTTGAGTATGGGCACCGATTATGTCCCATTACGTCTTTTCGAGCACTCACGAGTCCTCCTTCACTACAGACATGGCTGTTTTACTCTGGTGTATCCTTACAGACCAATACCTCAATTTACCAAGACACATTCGGCATGCTATGGGACACGTATAGATTACGGGCAACTTACCTTTCCCCACCTTGGTTTCAGATCTAGTCTCAGCAACCGGAGTCTCCTACAGAGTTGGAGACACCAAGGCCATAATTCCACGAGGTGATCAATACGTCCCTAACGGGAAGTATATCAGACCTCCAGCAGCCACTATCAACCGGAGCACAAAACCAGCAGAAGATATCCCTTCTTCTTCCACATCAGGAGCACCTTCAATAAACCAACTGCTCCATCAGATACTTGAGAGGCTAAACCGGCTTAACTGAAAAGGAAAGCAAAGAGAGCGCCGCAACAAGCGCAGATTTACATACCTCAAGGAGCTACTTGTTGGTAACCACCCACCTAGAGAAGACCCAGACACCCCGGACTCCACTTCATTTACCAGCACAGGGAGCCATGACGGTCCCGATGGTGGAGATGCCGCTACCAGCCCTCCTTTGTTCCTGACAGATGGCACCGAGGACGGTGCAAAGCTTTAAGTGTGGGGAGGTCGGTCAGTACCTGACTTCCGGAGATAATTTTTCTCCCTTAAACACCAATAAAATAGGATATTTATTAATTTTCTTTTGTTTATAATAGGATAAATAGCATAGAAATAGGTAATTGCATGCATGTTCTATTTGGTTAGAAAATAATAAGTTTTTTTAAGACCCTATTTTTGAAAAATTTCACTAATTTAAATCAAAATTTTTGTGTTAAAATTGTTAGAAGTTGTATTTCGAACATAGTTAAAAGCTAGAACACACAACCTGTGAGACTTGAACCTAATAACATGGTTACATTATTTAACCATAAATATTATTCTTGTGTGTTTACTTCTCTATGATTGTGATCTATATTTTGTTCCATCCTATATGTCCAATGTTTAATGTGTTATATGCATGCATATGATTGAGGCCATTAAATGTTTTAGCTCACTTATCCCAAAATAGCCTACCCTTCCATTTACCTTTGTTAGCCACTTTGAGCCTTTTAAATCCCATTTGTTCTATATTTTACCACATTACTAGCCTTAAGAGAAAAAATAATTAAATATTCCAATTGAATCTTTGGTTAGCTTAAGATAGAAATTGTGTGTCAAATGAGTATAGGAAGATTGTGGGAACATGGGTTAATAAGGGAATATGTCATGATAAAATAATGGGAATTTGGGTACCTACTCATGTGAAACTAGAAAAATTGAAAATTCGTGTGCATTGATAATGTTATGTTTATTTTATTTAAAAAAAATCCAAAAATATTCAAGTAATTAAGTAATTAAATAAGGGAACAAAATTACCCCCAATGCTAAGTTAAGTTAATGAAAAGATCAATGCATATGTGATAAAAATTAAAAGAAAAGTTAATGCATGAGTATGTAATCCAAAAGTGAGAATTCTGGGTAGCTAGGCATGAATTTAAAATATATAGAATATGTATATAGGTAAGAGCTTAGGATAATCAAGGATTCAATTTATAGCTCACTTAGCCATATATATACCCTCACCTTTACCTTGACCCCATTACAACCTTAAAAAGACCTCATGATGTTTGCATTGATACATTAAATACTTGTTGATTGGTTAGGTGAAGAACAAGGTTTAGAAAGCATGATTAGAGAAGAGTAGAGTGATTACCCTATACACTAGAGAGACTAGAGTGCATATACACCACCAGTGAGGGTTCAATGCTTAATTCTATGTTCCCTACTTTCATGAGTTGTCTTCTTACAAGTTTACTTGTCTTTATTGTATAGTTTAAATTAGTGAAGTTTGATTTTTTTTTCTTAAAGAACTTATTTATTTTAACCAAGTAGACAAAATCATATAGTTGAATTCATATACATCGGTTGCATTGCATTGCATAAGTCTTACTTTTTCCTATTCATTTATTTTATCTCCTTAAGCTAAGCATGAGGACATGCTAATGTTTAAGTGTGGGGAGGTTGATAAACCACTATTTTATGGTTTATCTTGTGCTTAATTGAATGGTTTCATCAAGTCTTCACCCACTTATTCATACTAATTGCATGATTTTATAACTCCTTCCTAATATTGTTTTATGATTGAAAACTTGCTTCCTAAAGATCTGTAATTAGTATATTTTAATTCTCCTTTATACCATTCGATGCCGTGATCCGTATGTTAAGTGTTTCAGGCTTCATAGGGCAGGAATGGCTTAGAGAATGAAGAGGAAGCTTGCAAAAATGGAAGGAAC
Source organism: Arachis ipaensis (assembly GCF_000816755.2). NCBI lineage: Eukaryota > Viridiplantae > Streptophyta > Magnoliopsida > Fabales > Fabaceae > Arachis > Arachis ipaensis. The sequence goes on from NC_029791.2 coordinate 75,317,423, forward strand.
ACAAGAAACTAAGGAGATGACCAGCGAACACTGACGCGCGCGCATGGCTCACGTGAACGCGTGGAATGGAGAAAATCGCAGCGACGCGAGCGAGTGCCTGACGCAAACGCATGGATTGGATTCTGCACGAATGACGCAAACGCATGGACGACACGTACCCGTGACAAGGAAAATCACTGAATAATGCGAACGCGTGGACGACGTGTACGCGTGACCTGCGCGATCTGCAGAATTAACAGAAAATGCTAGAGGCAATTTCGGGCCGCATTTTAACCCAGTTTTCGGCCCATAAACATAAAATAAGGCCAGGGAACATGCAGAGACTCAACACACATCTTAGACAGAGATAATATGATTACTTTTAGTTTTAGATCTGGATCTAGAGAGAGAATTACTCTTCCTCTAGTTTCTCTTTACATTCCTAGTTATTGCTTTTGCTTTTGGAAACTGAATAATCATTACCTCCGTTGAAAATATTATTCTAGTTTGTTTACTTTGTCCCTTACTCTTCCATATCCTTATTTATTTTATTTAGAATTCTAATTGGATTATTTTCATGAATTGTTAGTGAAGAGGATTACTTTTACTTTTAATTAATTTTCAGTCACTATTTTATTTTAATTAATTTATTATGTCTTCTTATATTTTTCTGAGTAATATATTAATTTCAATGGAGTAGATTCCCAAACTTGACATGGGGGTTGATTAAAAGGAGACACTTGAGTTGGAAGGCTTAAGTGTCGGTTAAATTGGAAATTGTTGGCTAGTTCTGTATTTACTAAAGCTAGACCTTCCCAAGGGAGAGGACTAGGATTTGTGAATAAGGATTAGCTCAATCACTTGACTTTCCTTTATTTAGTAAGGGTTAACTAAGTGAAAATAACAACCTTTTTGATACTACACTTAAGAGATCCCAACAAGGATAGAACTTCCAATTAATCATTCCCCCAGTCAAGGCCTTTTTATATTAATAATAATTCTTAGTTTTATTGCTTTCATTTATAATTATTGCTCATTATTCAAACTCAAACTCTTTCGAAAATTCCTGATTAATAAGTTAGCACCCTTTCCTGCAACTTGTTGGGAGACGACCTAGGACTTATACTCCCAGTATTTTTATTTCTAAATTTCGTGACAACTTTTCTAAATTGACAAGGTGGATCTTAGCTGGTTAAGAACTATACTTTCAACGTATTCTCTATATTGATTTCTTAATTAGCCGACTTCTGCCTGCACGTCAGTTAGTTTTTAGCTTAGTTTCATGCATTTCTTAGGCAATAAGTAAGCATTTGTACTTAATATTCTTGCATGCATGCATGTAGCTAAGGTGTGGTAAAATCATGAGAATAAGAGAGCATTTTATGCATGAATTGGTTTATTCAATCAAGAGGTCTTTAAGGCCCTTAAAAGAAGAGCTGGTTAAGTTTCAACGTATTCTCTATATTGATTTCTTAATTAGCCGACTTCTGCCTGCACGTCAGTTAGTTTTTAGCTTAGTTTCATGCATTTCTTAGGCAATAAGTAAGCATTTGTACTTAATATTCTTGCATGCATGCATGCATCTAAGGTGTGGTAAAATCATGAGAATAAGAGAGCATTTTATGCATGAATTGGTTTATTCAATCAAGAGGTCTTTAAGGCCCTTAAA
>NC_029791.2:75320949-75350667 GCF_000816755.2 Arachis ipaensis
AATTGGTTAGTATAGAATTTCTCAATGAATTCTCGTTGCAAGTATAGTTCTAAACCAACAAACAATCCTCAATTAAAAATTTGTTTGTCACAAGTACAAACCCCAATAAAAATAACCAAAGTATTTAAACCTCGGGTCGTCTCTCAAGGAATTGCAGGGAAGTGTTCTTGTTATTGGTTATGGGACAAGTATTTTGGGGTTTTGAATAAGGGACATGAAAGATAAATGATAAGAAAGTAAATGAAACTCAAATGATAAAAAGGTCTTGGCAAGGGTTGATGGTTAAGGATCTTTATCCTCATCACTAACCACAATATGATAATTGCAAGGATCAATCTCATTAAGTCATCCTTTAACAAGTAAAGGAAAGTCAAATGAGCTACATCAATCCTAATCCATAAGTCCTAGCCACTCACTAATTGACTTAGTGAAAGCTAGTGTCAATGGATACCAATTATCAATCACTTGGACATTAGCAACTCAATTTCACCTAAGTTACCATCCCAAGCCAAGAACACAAAAATCTACTCTAACATCCTTCCAAGCATTTAATCAAATACTTGGAAGGCACAAAAGGAAAGAATAATAAAATGACAAGAAATATAAAATCTAACACTACCAAATACAAGGAAATAACAATAACAAATTAGTTAAACAATAAAAGAACATAAAATATGAAATTGCATTAAAGGAAATTAAAATCAACAAAGTGCTCATAGATATGAAAGTAGCAAAATAGAAGAAATTAACAAGAAGAACTAAGAGAACAAAGATGTAGCAACAAGAAATTGAAAGGAAAAGTAGATGAAAACAATAATTAAAATCTAGATCTAAGAAGAGATTTGAATCTAATCTAACCAAATTCTAGAGAGAAGAGAGAGCTTCTCTCTCTAGAATTCTAACCTAAAACATGATAAAAACTCAACTATGACTACTTGGTTCATCCCCCCTTCAATCCTTGGGTTCAATAGTATCAGAAAGAGTTGGATTGGGCCCAAAATGAGCTAGAAATTGCTGGCCACGAGTTGCTAAAAATGGCCCACACTGATCCTGCAACGCGCACGCATGGGCGATGCGTGCGTGTCGCCTAACTGTAAGGCAACTATGGCAAAATTCATATCATTTTGAAGCCCCCGATGTTAGCTTTCCAACGAACTGGAACCGCCTCATTTGGACCTCTGTAGCTCAAGTTATGATCGTTTTAGTACGAAGAGGTCAAGATTGACAGCTTAGCAATTCCTTCATTTCTTCATGAGTTCTCCATTTTTACATGCTTTTTCTTCATTCCTTCAATCCAATCTTTGCATTCTAATCCTGAAATCACTTAACAAACATATCAAGGCATCGAATAGAATTAAAGTAAATTAAATTTATCAATTTTGGGTCTAAAAAGCATGTTTTCACTCTTAAACACAATTTAACGAGAATTTACAAAACCATGATACTTTAGTGAATAAGTGTGGGAAAAGTTGATAAAATCCACTAAATTAAGCACAAGATAAATCACAAAATTGGGGTTTATCAAATCTCCCCACACTTAAACCAAGCATGTCCTCATGCTAAACTCAAGAAAGACTAGAAAAGGGGTATGAACATTTATTTAATGCAAAGAAACTATACGAACCTATCTACATGCATGCAACTAAATGCAAAGTGATTCTACCTACTTGGTAAAAAATGAATCAATCTCCAAGAACATATATAAGCAAGTAGGGCAAAGATAGTATGATGATTCATGAATCCCACCAATTCAAATATCAAAATAAAGTTCAAATAGACTTGCAAGAAGATAGCTCACGAAAGCCGGGAACAAGGAATTGAACATTGAACCCTCACCGAAAGTGTATCCGCTCTAGTCGCTTTAGTGTATAGGGTTGATTCACTCAATTCTCCCCTAATCATGCTTTCCAAGATTTGTTTTTCATCTAATAATCAATACTTATTCAATGCATGCATACATTTATCATGAGGACTTATTCATATGTTGTAATGGGGCTAAGATAAAGGTAAGGATGCATATGGTCAAGTGAGCTTGAAATTTGAATCTTTGATTAACCTAAACTCTCACCAATTACATATAATAACCTATACAATTCTAATATAGTGCCTTGCTACCCATGATTTTCACTTTTTCTCATACTCATGCATTCTCTTAATTCACAGTCCATATGCATTGTTATTACTACTTTGCTTTGGGGCATTTTTGTCCCCTTTTTATTACATTTTTTTCTATACATATTTTTTTTTCTTTTTGTATTTTTTTCTTTTTTTTTTCTTTCTACATTTTTTTTCACAATAAATTATATACAAACATATCAATCTAGCCTGAATCTTGATTCTTCCCCTAACGGAAATCCTTGGCAATATGTCCAGGCAGTCCACAGTTAAAGCATATACCTCTTCCCCTTGTCTGACGGAACTGGTCATAGTTAGCTCCTCTGAGGTTGCCTTGAGTCTGAGGATGCTGAGGTGCATGCCCATAACTCTTGAAGCTTTGCCCCCTCAGTTGAAAGAATTTCCCATGGCGTCGGTGATGAGTGGATAATTTATACGCTTTTTGGCATTATTTTTACATAGTTTTTAGTATGATTTAGTTACTTTTTAGTATATTTTTATTAGTTTTTAATTAAAAATCACATTTCTGGACTTTACTATGAGTTTGTGTGTTTTTCTGTGATTTCAGGTAATTTCTGGCTGAAATTGAAGGACTTAAGCAAAAATCAGATTCAGAGGCTGAAGAAGGACTGCAGATGCTGTTGGATTCTGACCTCCCTGCACTCAAAGTGAATTTTCTGGAGCTACAGGAGTACAAATGGTGCGATTTCAATTGCGTTGGAAAGTAGATATTCAGGGCTTTCCAGAAATATATAATAGTTTATACTTTGCCCGAGTTTAGATGACACAAACTGGCGTTCAACACCAGCTTTCTGCCCTATTCTAGAGTTAAACGCCAGAAACAGGTTGCAAAGCAGAGTTAAACGCCAGAAACAGGTTACAAACTGGCGTTTAACTCCAAGGAAGACCTCTACACATGAAAGCTTCAATGCTCAGCCCAAGCACACACCAAGTGGGCCCGGAAGTGGATTTCTGCATCATTTACTCATTTCTGTAAACCCTAGTTACTAGTTTAGTATAAAAACTACTTTTAGTGATTTATTTCACATCTCTGGAACACATTATGTAACTTTTATGTTCTGAGACCTCCATGGGAGGCTGGCCACTCGGCCATGTCTACCCTATTTTCACTTATGTATTTCCAACGGTAGAGTTTCTACACACCATAGATTAAGATGTGGAGCTCTGATGTTCCTCATGAATTAATGTAAAGTACTATTGTTTTTCTATTCAATTCAAGCCTATTTCTTCTCTAAGATATTTATTCGCACACAAGAACATGATGAATGTGATGATTATGTAACGCTCATCATCATTCTCACTTATGAACGCGTGCCTGACAAACACTTCCGTTCTACATGCAAACAAGCTTGAATGCATATCTCTTAGCCTCCTGATCGTGAAATCAGAGTCTTCGTGGTATAGGCTAGAATTATTGGCGGTCATTCTCAAGATCCGGAAAGTCTAAACCTTGTCTGTGGTATTCCGAGTAGGATCTAGGAAGGGATGGCTGTGACGAGCTTAAAACTCGCGAGTGCTGGGCGTAGTGACAAACGCAAAAGGATTATTGAATCCTATTCCAGTATGATCGAGAACCGACAGATGATTAGCCGTGCGGTGACAGCGCATTTTGGACCATTTTCACTGAGAGGACGAGATGTAGCCATTGACAACGGTGATGCCCAACATACAGCTTGCCATAGAACGGAGTATGAAGGATTGGATGAAGGCAGTAGGAAAGCAAAGATTCAGAAGGAACTAAGCATCTCCATACGCTTATCTGAAATTCTCACTAATGAATTACATAAGTATCTCTATCTTTATTTTACGTTTTATTTATATTTTAATTATTAAAACTCTATAACCATTTGAATCCGCCTGACTGAGATTTACAAGGTGACCATAGCTTGCTTCAAGCCGACAATCTCCGTGGGATCGACCCTTACTCACGTAAGATTTATTACTTGGACGACCCAGTGCACTTGCTGGTTAGTTATGCAAAGTTGTGACAAAGAACTAAGATTATGAACGTGCGTATTAAGTTTTTAGCACCGTTACCAAGGATTGAACGATCACGATTTCGTGCACCAAGTTTTTGGTGCTGCTGCCGGAGAATGAACGATCACGATTTTGTGCACCAAGTTTTTGGTGATGTTGCCGGGGATTGTTCGAGTTTGGACAACTGACGGTTCATCTTGTTGCTCAGATTAGGTAATTTTATTTTATTTTTAAGCTTTTTAATTCTTATTTTCGAAAAAAAACCAAAAAAATCTTATAAAATCATAAAAACCAAAAATTTTATGTTTCTTGTTTGAGTCTAGTGTCAATTTTTAAGTTTGGTGTCAATTGCATCTTTTTAATTTTTCTTAAAATTTTTGAGAATTCATGCATGTGTTCTTCATGATCTTCAAGTTGTTCTTGATGATTTTCTATGTTTGATCTTTAATTTTTCTTGTTTTGTGTCTTTTCTTGTTTTTCATATGCATTTTCAATTTGTTAATATCTAAAGTTTGAAAATTTCTAAGTTTGGTGTCTTGCATGTTTTTCTTTTCTTAAAAATTTTCAAAAATAAGTCTTGATGTTCATCTTGATCTTCAAAGTGTTCTTGGTGTTCATCTTGACATTCAAAGTGTTCTTGCATGCATTAGTTGTTTTGATTCATAATTTCTATGTTTTGTGTCAATTTTGTGTTTTTCTCTCGCCTCATTAAAAATTCAAAAATAAAAAAAAAATATCTTTCCCTTATTCTTCTCATAAATTTCGAAAATTTGGATTGACTTATTCAAAAATTTTTAAAAATCTAGTTGTTTCTTATGAGTCAAGTCAAATTTTCAATTAAAAAAAATCTATCTTTTCAAATCTTTTTCAAAAATCAAATCCTTTTTTTTTCTTAATTTTTTTCGAAAATTTTAAAAATTAATTTTTCAAAATATTTTTCTTAATTTTATCTTATATTTCCGAAATTAATACTAACATTTAATATTTTTATTCAAAAATTTCAAGTTTGTGACTTTCCTATCAAGAAAAATTCAATCTTTAAATTCTAGAATCATATCTTTTAGTTTCTTGTTAGTCAAGTCATCAATTTTGATTTTAAAAATCAAATCTTTTTAATTTATCTTTCAAATCTTTTTCAAAATAAAGTTCAATCATATCTTTTCAATCATATCTTTTTCAAACAAATCAATCATATCTTTTCAAAATTTGATTTCAAAATCTTTTTCTTATTCTTACTTCATATTTTCGAAAATCTCACTAACATTTAATGTTTTAATTCAAAAATTTTCAAGTTGTTACTTGCCTATTAAGAAAGATTCAATCTTTAAATTTTAAAAAATCATATCTTTTAGTTTCTTGTTAGTCAAGTAATCAACTCTAATTTCAAAAGTCAAATCTTTTTAATTTCCTTTTCAAATCTTTTTCAATTAACTACTTGAATTTTTGTTTGATTTTAAAAGTTTTCTATTTTAATCATATCTTTTTCAAAACCACCTAACTACTTTTCTCTCTCCAATTTTCGAAAATCCCTAACCACTTTTTCAAAATTCTTTTTAATTAACTAGTTGTTTTAAATTTCAATCTTATTTTATTTCTTTTTATAGTTTCGAATTCTAATTAATTAATTTAATAAAAACAAAAATATTTTTCTTTTATTTCAATTTGAAACTCGAATTCTTCATCTTCTCTCTTCTCCATTCTACTCTTCTATTCTTCTACTCACATAAAGGAATCTCTATACTGTGACATAGAGGATTCCTCTTCTTTTCTGTTCTCTTCTTTTTCACATGAGCAGGAGCAAGGATAAGAACATTCTTATTGAAGCTGATCCGAAACCTGAAAGGACTCTGAAGAGGAAGCTGAGAGAAGCTAAAACACAACACTCTGAAGAGGACTTTACTGAAATTTTCGAAAAAGAAGTAGAGATGGCCGAAACCAATAACAATGGTGGAGGTGCAAGGAAGATGCTTGGTGACTTTACTGCACCAAATTCCAACTTACATGGAAGAAGCATCTCAATCCCTGCAATTGGAGCAAACAATTTTGAGCTAAATCCTCAATTAGTTTTTCTGATGCAACAAAACTGCACGTTTCATGGACTTCCATCAGAAGATCCTTTTCAGTTCTTAACTGAATTCTTGCAGATCTGTGATACTGTTAAGACCAATGGGGTTGATCCCGTGGTCTACAGGCTTATGCTTTTCCCGTTTGCTGTAAGAGACAGAGCTAGAATATGGTTGGACTCTCAAAAATTGATGCTCTGAATGCCATATTGGCTCAGAACAAAATATTGACTCAGCAAGTCAATATGATTTCTCAGAGTCTGAATGGATTGCAAGCTGCATCCAACAGTACTCAAGAGGCATCTTCTAAAGAAGAAGCTTATGATCCTGAGAACCCTGCAATAGCAGAGGTGAATTACATAGGTGAACCCTATGGAAACACCTATAATCCCTCATGGAGAAATCATCCAAATTTCTCATGGAAGGATCAACAAAAGCCTCAACAAGGCTTTAATAATGGTGGAAGAAACAGGTTTAACAATAGCAAGCCTTTTCCATCCTCCACTCAGCAACAGACAGAGAATTCTGAGAAGAATCTATCTAGCTTAGCAAATATAGTCTCTGATCTATCTAAGGCCACTATTAGTTTCATGAATAAAATAAGGTCCTCCATCAAAAATTTGGAGGCACAAGTGGGCCAGCTGAGTAAAAGAATCACTGAAACTCCTCCTAGTACTCTCCCAAGCAATACAGAAGAGAATCCAAAAAGAAAGTGCAAGGCCATAACCTTACTTGGTGTGGCCGAACCCATAGAGGAGGAGGAGGACGTGAATCCCAATGAGGAAGACCTCATGGGACGTCCTCTGAACACTAAGGGATTCCTCAATGAGGACCTGAAGGAATCTGAGGCTCATACAGAGACCATAGAGATTCCATTCAACTTGCTTCTGCCCTTCATGAGCTCTGATGAGTATTCTTCCTCTGAAGAGGATGAAGACATTACTGAAGAGCAAGTTGCTAAGTACCTTGGTGCAATCATGAAGCTGAATGCCAAATTATTTGGTAATGATACTTGGGAAGATGAACCTCCCTTGCTCACCAATGAACTAAATGCATTTGATAGGCAGAAATTACCTCAAAAGAAACAAGATCCTAGTAAATTCCTAATTCCCTATAACATAGGCACCATGACCTTTGAGAAGGCTCTGTGTAACCTGGGGTCAGGCATTAACCTTATGCCACTCTCTGTAATGGAGAAACTTGAGATCTTTGAGGTACAAGCTGCCAGAATCTCATTAGAGATGGCAGACAACTCAAGAAAACAGGCTTACGGACTAATAGAGGACGTGTTAGTAAAGGTTGAAGGCCTTTACATCCCTGCTGATTTCATAATCCTAGACACTGGGAAGGATGAGGATGAATCCATCATCCTTGGAAGACCCTTCCTAGCCACAGCAAGAGCTGTGATTGATGTGGACAGAGGAGAGTTGGTCCTTCAACTGAATGAGGACTACCTTGTATTTAAGACTCAAGGATCTCCTTCTATAACCATGGAGAGGAAGCATGAAAAGCTTCTTTCACTGCAGAGTCAACCAAAGCCCCCACAGTCATACTCTAAGTTTGGTGTTGGGAGGTTCCAACAATGCTCTGAACATCTGTGAGGCTCCATAAAAGCTCACTGTCAAGCTATTGACATTAAAGAAGCACTTGTTGGGAGGCAACCCAATGTTATTTAATTATATCTATTTTATTTTTATTGTTATTTCATGTTTTATTAGATTGATGATCATGTGAAGTCACAAGAACAACTGAAAAATTAAAAACAGAATCAAAAACAGCAGAAGAAACAGCACACCCTGGAGGAAGAACACTCTGGCGTTTAAACGCCAGAAACAAGCATCTGTCTGGCATTTAACGCCAGAAACAAGCACCAAGCTGGCATTTAACGCCAGAAACAAGCATCAACCTGGCATTAAACGCTAGAAACAGGCTACATTTGGGCGTTTAACGCCAAAAACAGGCAGCAGTCTGGCGTTAAATGCCAGTATTGCATACAAAGGGCGTTTTACACGCCTAATTGGAGCAGGGATGTTAAGTCCTTAACCCCACTGGATCTGTGGACCCCACTGGATCTGTGGACCCGACAAGATCCCCACCTACCCTAACTCTCTCTCTTCAAACCTTTTCATAATACTCTTCCCCATAAACCCCACCTACCTCCAAAATTCAAATGCTTTTCCCTCCTAAACCCAACCCTAATGGCCGAACCCTAAACCTCCCCCCACTCCTATATAAACCCCTCATTCCTTCTTCATTTTCACCCAACACAACCCTTTCTTCTTCCCCTTGGCCGAATACACACCTCTCTCCCTCTCCTCCATTTTTCTTCTTCTTCTCTTTCTTTCTTTCTTCTTTTGCTCGGGGACGAGCAAACATTTTAAGTTTGGTGTGGTAAAAGTATTGCTTTTTGTTTTTCCATAACCATTAATGGCACCTAAGGCCAGAGAAACCTCAAGAAAGAGGAAAGGGAAGGCAATTGCTTCCACCTCTGAGTCATGGAAGATGGAGAGATTCATCTCAAAGGTCCATCAAGACCACTTCTATGAAGTTGTGGCCAAGAAGAAAGTGATCCATGAGGTTCCTTTCAAGCTCAAAAAGAATGAGTATCTGGAGATCCGACATGAGATCCGAAGAAGAGGTTGGGAAGTTCTCACCAACCCCATTCAACAAGTCGAGATCTTAATGGTTCAAGAGTTCTATGCAAACGCATAGATCACTAGGAACCATGATCAAAGTGTGAACCCGAATCCAAAGAATTGGCTTATAATGGTTCGGGGAAAATACTTAGATTTCAGTCCGGAAAATGTAAGTTTGGCGTTCAACTTGCCAATGATGCAAGAAAACGCACGCCCCTACACTAGAAGGGTCAACTTTGATCAAAGGTTGGACCAAGTCCTCATGGACATATGTGTGGAAGGAGCTCAATGGAAAGTTGACTCAAGAGGCAAGCAGGGAGACATCCTCATTGAAGAGGACAAGCCCATCACTAAGAAAAGGATGGAGCAAACAAGAGATCATGGACCTCAACAAGAGCATGAGGAAATTCCTCACCATGAAATCCCTGAGATGCCTCAAGGGATGCACTTCCCTCCACAGAACTATTGGGAGCAAATCAACACCTCCCTAGGAGAATTAAGTTCTAACATGGGAAAACTAAGGGTAGAACACCAAGAGCACTCCATCATTCTCCATGAGATTAGAGAAGATCAAAGAGCTATGAGGGAGGAGCAACAAAGACAACGAAGAGACATAGAGGAGCTCAAGAGCACCATTATTTCTTCAAGAAGAGAAAGATGCCACCCTCACTAAGGTGGACCCGTTCCTTAATCTCTTTGTCTATTTATTTTTTTCTGTTTTTCGTCTACTATGCTTTATGTTTATGTTTGTGTCTTATTACATGATCATTAGTATTTAAGTGTCTATGTCTTAAAGCTATGAATGTCCTATGAATCTATCACCTTTCTTAAATGAAAAATGTTTTAATTACAAAAGAACAAGAAGTTCATGATTTCAAATTTATCCTTGAAACTAGTTTAATTATTTTGATGTGGTGGCAATACTTTTTGTTTTTCTGAATGAATGCTTGAACAGTGCATATGTCTTTTGATATTGTTGTTTATGAATGTTAAATATGTTGGCTCTTGAAAGAATGATGAAAAGGAGAAATGTTATTGATAATCTGAAAAATCATAAAATTGATTCTTGAAGCAAGAAAAAGCAGTGAATAAAAAAGCTTGCGAAAAAAAAAAAGAAGAAAAGAAAAATGGCGAAAAAAAGAAAAAAAAAGAGAAAGAAAAAGAAAAAGCAAGCAGAAAAAGCAAAAAACTCTTTAAACCAAAAGGCAAGAGCAAAGATCCAATAGCCCTTAAAACCAAAAGGAAAGGGTAAAAAGGATCCAAGGCTTTGAGCATTAGTGGATAGGAGGGGCTAAAGGAATAAAATCCTGGCCTAAGCGGCTAAACCAAGCTATCCCTAACCATGTGCTTGTGGCGTGAAGGTGTCAAGTGAAAACTTGAGACTGAGCGATTAAAGTCAAGGTCCAAAGCAAAAACAGAGTGTGCTTAAGAACCCTGGACACCTCTAATTGGGGACTCTAGCAAAGCTGAGTCACAATCTGAAAAGGTTCACCCAATTATGTGTCTGTGGCATTTATGTATCCGGTGGTAATACTGGAAAACAAAGTGCTTAGGGCCACGGCCAAGACTCATAAAGTAGCTGTGTTCAAGAATCAACATACTGAACTAGGAGAATCAATAACACTATCTGAATTCTAAGTTCCTATAGATGCCAATCATTCTGAACCTCAATGGATAAAGTGAGATGCCAAAACTATTCAAGAGGCAAAAAGCTACAAGTCCCGCTCATCTGATTGGAGCTATGTTTCATTGATATTTTGGAATTTATAGTATATTCTCTTCTTTTTATCCTATTTGATTTTCAGTTGCTTGGGGACAAGCAACAATTTAAGTTTGGTGTTGTGATGAGCGGATAATTTATACGATTTTTGGCATTGTTCTCACATAGTTTTTAGTATGATTTAGTTACTTTTTAGTATATTTTTATTAGTTTTTAATTAAAAATCACATTTTTGGACTTTACTATGAGTTTGTGTGTTTTTCTGTGATTTCAGGTAATTTCTGGCTGAAATTGAGGGACTTGAGCAAAAATCAGATTCAGAGGCTGAAGAAGGACTACAGATGCTGTTAGATTCTGAACTCCCTGCACTCAAAGTGGATTTTCTGGAGCTACAGGAGTACAAATGGCGCGCTCTCAATTGCGTTGGAAAATAGACATCCAGGGATTTCCAAAAATATATAATAGTCTATACTTTGCTCGAGTTTAAATGACGCAAACTGGCGTTCAACGCCAGCTTTCTGCCCTATTCTGGATAAACAAAGCTGAGTTAAACACCAGAAACAAGTTACAAACTGGCGTTTAACTCCAAGGAAGACCTCTACACGTGAAAGCTTCAATGCTCACCCCAAGCACACACCAAGTGGGCCCGGAAGTGGATTTCTGCATCATTTACTCATTTCTGTAAACCCTAGTTACTAGTTTAGTATAAAAACTACTTTTAGTGATTTATTTCACATCTCTGGAACACATTATGTAACTTTTACGTTCTGAGACCTCCATGGGAGGCTGGCCACTCGGCCATGTCTACCCTATTTTTACTTATGTATTTCCAACGGTAGAGTTTTTACACACCATAGATTAAGGTGTGGAGCTCTGCTGTTCCTCATGAATTAATGCAAAGTACTATTGTTTTTCTATTCAATTCAAGCCTATTTCTTCTCTAAGATATTCATTCGTACACAAGAACATGATGAATGTGATGATTATGTGACGCTCACTATCATTCTCACTTATGAACGTGTGCCTGACAAACACTTTCGTTCTACATGCAAACAAGCTTGAATGCATATCTCTTAGCCTCCTGATCATGAAATCAGACTCTTCGTGGTATAGGCTAGAATTATTGGCGGCCATTCTCGAGATCCAGAAAGTCTAAACGTTGCCTGTGGTATTCCGAGTAGGATCTGGGAAGGGATGGCTGTGACGAGCTTAAAACTCGCGAGTGCTGGGCGTAGTGACAAACGCAAAAGGATTATTGAATCCTAATCCAGTATGATCGAGAACCGACAGATGATTAGCCGTGCGGTGACAGCGCATTTTGGACCATTTTCACTGAGAGGACGGGATGTAGCCATTGACAACGGTGATGCCCAACATACAGCTTGCCATAGAAAGGAGTATGAAGGATTGGATGAAGGCAGTAGGAAAGCAAAGATTCAGAAGGAACTAAGCATCTCCATACGCTTATCTGAAATTCTCACTAATGAATTACATAAGTATCTTTATCTTTATTTTACATTTTATTTATATTTTAGTTATTAAAACTCTATAACCATTTGAATCCGCCTGACTGAGATTTATAAGGTGACCATAGCTTGCTTCAAGCCGACAATTTCCGTGCGATCGACCCTTACTCACGTAAGGTTTATTACTTGGACGACCCAGTGCACTTGCTGGTTAGTTGTGCGAAGTTGTGACAAAGAACTAAGATTATGAACGTGCGTGTTAAGTTTTTAGCACCATTACCAAGGAATGAACGATCACGATTTCGTGCACCAAGTTTTTGGTGCCGTTGCCGGGGAATGAACGATCACGATTTTGTGCACCAGTCGGTCATTGTTACTCCCACGAGCGTCCTTTGCCAAATCCACCTTCCTAGCACATTCTTCCACAACTCTTGCCTTGTTCACCAACTCCAAGAATCTCCTAATCTCTAACGGAGCCACAGTGGTCATAATGTCATCCTTGAGTCCCTCTCGGTACTTGATGCATTTCCATCCTTCGTAGGATTCAGGAGCTCCCTGACATACCCTCGAAAATCTGCAAAGTTCTTCAAATTTGCTGGTGTACTGTGCCGCGGTCATAGACTCTTGCTTCAGCTACATGAGTTCCAATTCCCTTGCTTCCCTCATTGACTTCGAAAAGTACTTCTTATAGAACAAAGTCTGAAACAGTTCCCATGGGATATCCCCATTCTGTAGTTGCATCAGTCGGCACTCCCCTTGCCACCACTGTTGTGCCTCACCCAACAACTGATAAGCCTAAAACTCCATGAACTGATTCTCCGAAATATGTTGAGCTTGCAATGCACACTCCATGGCTTGAAACCAGTTATTTGCTTCAGTAGGATCCATCGATCCCTTAAAACTAGGCGGGTTAACCTTCAGAAAGGTCGCTAACGTCATCGGAGCACCACCTCCCAAGCCATTTCCTGCACCTTCTCCATTCCCATGGCCGTTACCATTCCCATTGTCATTACCGTTTCCTTGTCCTATCCTTTCCAAAGCCTCAGCAGTCGCAGCTGTATTCGCTTGCATAGTATTGGCTAGGTGGGTCACAGTCGCCATAAACTCAATGTGGTTATCGGCCGATTGGTCATTCTCACTGTCTCTCTACGTATGGGAACAACCTCGTCCACGAGTAGCCATTCAGGTTCCTATCCACACCAAACAATCGATATCAAGGTGATCAGTCTCAATATCTCAAGTCTAGTATTTCAATTATCCCAAAAAGGCACTCACAAACAAGCATGCTATGCATATCAAGCAGATAACATAAATAGCATGAAAGAAAATTGACCCAGAGTATGCAATAAAGCACAATCGGCCCATCCCTCAGGCTCACAAGGAAGAACCACTCTGATATCATAAAATGTAACACCCCTTTATCCTAAGCCTTACCTCTAGTCGTAAAGCGAAGGATAACAAGGTATCATGATAGTTATAAAGCTCATACATTAATAAATATATAAGAAAATAATAATAGTGGGAGCCTGATGAAGGAATAAAGCTCAAAATCACGTAAAGCGAATTTACAAAGCGCGAAGCGTTCACACACGATGACTAAAAGCTTAAAGGCACGAAATACAATATGAGGCTTAATATAATAATAGTCAAGGTAGTATATATAAGTATGATAAAAAAAAAAAACTCTAGTCGTAGCCCGCGGAGTTTAGGCCGACTAGATACAAACAGAAGATACAAAGTTTTTGAGTTAGAAACAGCTTATACAACTTATCTCTCAAAGTAAGCCCCTAAGACAGCAGAGTATAAAAAACAAAAGTGAGAGAACTACAACATAATAAACAAAATACAAAGACAATAGAAGATCCCCCACTCTGTCACCATCCACAAACTCACCTAGGTGGGTTAGGACCTGCATCTGAAAAACAACAACAATATATGGTATGAGAACCGGAGGTTCTCAGTATGGTAACAGTGCCCAATATATAAGATATAAGGTTTCGGGACGCCAAAGGCAATCCTAGAACTTCACCTTACAGATATTCAAGCTTATCAAAAATAAATAACTTAAACCATAAGCCATAAACAGTGTTATCTAAATTTAGGGAATTTCTAACTAATGCTAAACACACTGCTGTATCCCACAGCCTTTGCCAACCTAACCTCCGTGTGATCCCATCACCACAGCCTCCCGATCCTCCTCAACACTAGTAAAACACATTTAATGCAAGCAAGTAAAGCACAAATAGTATTCATGTATAACAGATAAGTCAATTAGCATTTAGACATATTAATCAAATAGGCATAACTCAAGTAATCAAAGCAAACAAGCAGATAGAAGATGCATATGATGAATTCCTACCCAATTTGGCTCGTGATATTACTTGTCAGTTCAAAATGCCAACCCGACACATCCCCGGGATGTTTCGGGTTATAGTGCCCGAGTTCACTCTGGCAGTAGAAAGGTTATGTGAGTGGGAGACTACCACAGTCTTTATATCTCAACGTGGGCAAGAGACTGCCTCGGCCACTATGCCGGTAACGCTACCTCGACAAGCGGAAGACTGCAACAGCCCTTGCCCGAGGCGCATAGCGACTTACCAATCATAACAATTCAATAATACAGCATAGCTCATAGCATTGTTTCTTTTATACTCATTCCAATCTCATCATCCATCATCATTATTCCAATTCATCATCAAACCGGCTCCCTACTAGTTCACAAGATAAAACCAGCCAACTAACATACCAAGCCTAAGTCATTGTCTTCTAAAACTCGTATATAAATCCATTAAATCTCAAATATAAACCCATCTATACTAATCCCTGGCCTAATTACTGGCCACAATTCTTAAGGAGAAGTTAAGGGAGTTTAGAAAGCTAGAGAGTCCTTAAAAGTGAAGAAAAACACATTTTCATCAAAATAGGAGGCACGCGTACGCGTGGGTGCATTTTTTTGCTTGCGTACGCGAAATACCAAACCCAGAAGGGTTGGTCGTGTCGCTTGCAAGTGGTCGCGTACGCAAACCCTCAATTTCACTGCTCGCGTACGCAAGCATTTCAACAATTCTCAATAACATCATTAATCAATATCAATTACCAAATTCATCACTATCATCAAATTTATTATACATCTTCAAATCTACAATCATCAACAACCATTTTAATCCTATCCTAAGGTCCACTAGCCTATGGTTCACAAAATATTATATACTACATAAAGGAAACTGAAACCAAACATTGGCCGATTATCCTCCATGCACAAAACCACTTCACCACAAGCTTTCAAGCCTTCACTCAACACCAAACAAGACCAAGAGCACTCTATATCATGAAAAATAATAAGAATCAAAGCTAGGGTTTATGACATTCAACTAAACACAAGGGTTTAGTGATATCTTACCTTGCCCAATGAGTTTTAGGGTAAAACCCACTACTCACCCAAGCCAGATTACACCTAAACAACAAGGACACATAGATACTCAACAACTCAAAGAGACATTTTCAAAAATGAAATAAGAAAGAGAGAATGAGAAGGAAACGAGTGGCCGTAAAGGCTTGTCAATCGAAGCACCGTAACTCAAGATATGGATAAAAGATGGAGAGAGTGAATAGTGTTCTTCTTCTTCCTCTCTTTCCTCAAAAACCAGCACCCCCTTTGTATGTTGATGTGGAAATTCTAACCACAAACTAACCGGCAAGTGCACCGGGTCGTACCAAGTAATACCTCAGGTGAGTGAGGGTCGATCCCACGAGGATTGATGGACTAAGCAACAATGGTTAAGTGATTCACTTAGTTAGACAAACAAAAAAGAGTGTTTGAGTGTTCAAAAGCATTAAATAGTAAATTCAGTAAATAAGAGAGCAAGCAGCAAATAAGTTGTGAATAATAATATGGAGGAACAGTTAAGACTTCAGAGTTATCTATTTTTCGGATTGACTTTTCTTATTAATTTATTTTAATCATGCAACATTTAATTCATGGTAAATTATATGTGACTAGACCCTAATTCTTTAGACCTTTCTAGTCTCCTCTAACTTTCATCAACAGCCAATTCCTTGGTCAATTAATTCCAATTAGGGGGTGAAGTTTAATTCTAGTTATTATGCCACAAAAATCTTAATTACCCAAATATAAGAGGATTATATGTCACGTATCCCGTTAAGTCCAGATAATTAGAATTTAGGAGAATATGTTTTAAAGTTGTTGTTCAAGTAAAGAGTTTTTCCAAGTTATACAAGAACTCAATTAGAAAGAGGGTCATACTTCCGTTCCACCCAAATTCATAAATTAAAGAACGAAAAAAAATTTTGAAATATAAATCAGTACATGAATTAAAATAGAAAAATAATAGTATCAATCCATATAATAGACAAAGCTCCTAACCTTAACAGTGGAGGTTTAGTTGCTCATGGTTCAGAGTGAAAAACTAGGATTGTAAAATTGGGGTAAGGTGGAATAAAAAGTTAACTAATTGGCATCCCCAAAAGAGAAGTTTCTTTTCTATTTTATATCTAATCCTAATTAATTCAAAATCTATTTCTAAAACTAAAATAATATCTTTTCCTATTTAAAATAAAAATAAAGTTTAAATTCGACTTAATTATAACAATCAGCGTTTTTTGCACGTGGCGCATGTCACGCGTATGCGTCGATGGTCTTCTTCGCGGGTCACGCGTATGCGTCAGGTACACGCATGCATCGCTGAGCAAATCTCCAAATCACGCGCACGTGTCAGGTACGCGCACGGGTCGCTCCGCAAATCTTCAAATCACGCGCACGCGTCAGGTACGCACACGCGTCGCTCCTCGTTGGTCATCTCCTTTAATTCTTGTGCTGATTCCATTTGTGCAAGCTTCCTCTCCATCCTCTAAGCCATTCCGGCCCTATATAGCCTTCTTCTCTTTTTCTATGGAAGCTCCGTCAAATCCAACCAAATGCTACCTAAAATAAATAGACTTGCACAAGACTCAAAGTAGCATCCATAGTGGCTAAAAGATAATTAATTCTTGATTAAACTCAACAATTTAAATGCAAATTCACTAGAAAAAGATAGAAAAGATGCTCACGCATCACAACACCAAACTTGAATTGTTGCTTGTCCTCAAGCAACCAGACTAATATAGGCTTAGGATGTGAATTTGCATGAGAATGAGATTTTGATTAAACTCATGTCTCTTCTTATAGTGGGGTTTACAACTGCAATCTTGAATAGTTTTGGCATCTCACTCTCCTTTGAATCAGAAGGATGTTACTGTCATTCGGAATTAGAATCCGGATAATATTATGAATTCTCTGATCTTTTGTAACTCAATTTAACCCTTGAACATAGCAATTTTTCTTTGATTCTCTTTTCTTTGGTGCTTTGCACCTTGAGCCTAGCCGTGACTTTAAATATTTTGTCTCAAGCTTCACTTGACACAGAAACACCACCAGCACTTAACTGGAGAACTCTCTTTAAGTTCTGATTTTCCTTCCAGTTACTCCCAGACAGTGGTGCTCAAAGCCTTTGGCATACTCTGCTAATTGCAATTGATCTCGACTCTAAATGTTCTGTCTCAAGGATTACTTGACACAAGAACACCACAAGCATGTGACTAGGGAAACAACTCTTTGAGCTTTTAATCATGTCTGACCTCCCTAGTCATTGATGCTCAGAGCCTTAGACCTTGCTTTTATATCCTCTCTTTTTTTTTTTCAATGCTGTTTCTTTTGCTTCAAGGATTAAACTTTTACTTATTGCAGAGACTTCATAATAGTTCTCTAAATTCCTGTTCCTTGTATATCAACATTCTTTGATTCAAATTTAAATATGCATTGCTCATGTCATGCATTCAGGGTCACAGAAAATACCACCACATTTAAGTGAATAAGACTACTCTTCAATATAAACTCAATTTCTCATGCAATATATCACTTATTTTTTCTTTTTTCTTTTTAGATTCAAGTTTAGTGAACGGTACATGAGACAAATAGCAGAATGAAACTAATTTTAAGAACTGAAAGTACTAAAGACCATGCAGGCAATCAAAGCAACAGAAAACAATAAGATAAGAATGGAAGAGAAATAGAATGAAAGGAACTTAACCACCTCAGTTATGCTAGTGGCCATCTCATTCCTCTATGAAGAAAATAAAAAAAAAAGCCATAAGCGAAGCGACAACACCAAACTTAAAGGTTTTCTTGTCCTCAAGCGAAGAAGAATCTGAAAACAAAAACAAATAGTATGATGAAAGAATAATAAAAGGATAAAAGAACAAGAGAGAATTAGGATTGGGGGTAGATGAATTGAAATCAGGCGCTGAGGGGATTAATTTGGGCATCGCATACGATGCGTACGTGTCAAGGACGCGTACGCGTGATGTTGGTTGTGCGAATGGCACAAGGGCAGCCTCGCGCACGCACAACACTCTGTTCGAGTGGCCTGGGAACCAAAATTCTCATATGACACGTGCGCGTCAGGGACGCGTACGCGTGGATGGCCATTGTGGGAAAACGACGTGCACGCGTCAGGGACGCGTATGCGTGGTGGGGCTTGTGCTCCCAACGCAGTTCCAGCCCCACACCATCATAACTCTCTGGCCATACACCCATTTACGCCGATTTGCAGGGTCACGCGTACGCGTGGGGGACACACATGCGTGGATGACTAAAAGCGCAAACGACGCGCACGCGTGGGGTACGCGTATGCGTGGGCTTGTTTGTGCGCAAAACATAGTTCCAACGCCTCTCCCGCTCAACTCTCTGTTCACTTCTATTTTTCACGCACACACATATGACGCGTACGCGTCAGTGACGCTTGCGCGTTGTGTGCTCATTTTTTTTTTTGAAATATTCGGTTCTTGTTCTAAAATAGCTGCATGATCAGAAAAACAGTAAAAACTCAATAAAAATCAAATAAGTAAGAAAACTACTACTACGAAAAATAACTAACGATACGAAATTATTGGGTTACCTCCCAACAAGCGCTTCTTTACCATCACTAGCTTGACGGTCAGCTCTTCTAAGGAGGAGGATCATAGGGGCTCAGCTCTTCACCCCTTACTTTGAACTTCTTTCCTATGTCTCCATAAATTATCTCAATATGCTCCAGAGAGAGAATTCTGTTTACTTTATAAATCCACACGGATTTCTAGTCAACACCACCTTCATTCCTGGGGAGAAACCTTCAGTGGGGATCTTTTTGTTTCTTCATCCCCTGGGTATTTTCTTCTTTTTGGGAACCTCCTCCTTGAAGGATGATGCATTCCCGACACCAAACTTAGGTTTGATATTAGGAGGAATTTTATTGATTGTCACCAAAGGAGGTTTGAGCTGCAGATTCTACTGTCCGTCATCAGGGGGTTCTTGAAGGTTTGGATCAATAAGCTCAGTCTGCATGTACCTCTCTTCTTTATCTGCTGAATGTATATCTTTGAAGATATGAAAGACTAGTTGCTCATTATGCATTCTGAGCACTAATTCACCCACTTCTACATCAATTAGAGCTCTCCCAGTGGCTAGGAATGGCCTTCCTAGAATTATAGAGGCATTCTCATCCTCCCCCATGTCAAGAATCACAAAATCTGCTGGGAGGAAGAACTTACCCACTTTGACCAAGATATTCTCCACTAATCCGTATGCAGGCTTCATAGATTTGTCTGCCATCTGTAATGCTATCCCTGTGGGTTGTGCCTCTTGGATTTGCAACTTCTTCATCACAGACAAGGGCATTAAATTGATGCTTGCTCCCAGATCACATAATGCTTTCTCAAAGGTTGTACTCCCAATGGTGCATGGAATTTGGAAGCTCCCTGGATCCGGCATCTTCCTTGGTAAGTTATTCTGAATGATGGCACTACATTCCTTAGTCAAGACCACAGTCTCATCTCCCTTCAAAGGCTTCTTTTTTGACAACAACTCCTTTATAAATTTGACATCGAGAGGCATTTACTCCGAAACCTCAGCAAAAGGAATGTTAATTTGCAACTTTCTGAAGACTTTCAAGAACTTTGAAAACTACTTGTCCTTGGTCTCCTTTTGAAGTCTCTGAGGATATGGCATTTTAGGCTTGTACTCAGGAGCTTTTGGCAATGTAGGATAAGTGTCAAAAGAGTCTGGAAATGGGTTGTCCGCACGCTTTGGAGGGACGTGCTCTACTTCTTCCTTCTTCTCCTCTGGAGCCTCTTTTTCAACTAACTCTCCATTGACTTTGGTCTCAGAGCCAGCTACTTTACCACTTCTCAATTGAATAACCTTGCAATCTTCTTTTTCAACTGGCTCTTCATTAACTTGTCCTTTCGTACTTGCCACTTGTCCACTTATCAAGGTGATAGCCTTGCATTCCTCTCTTGGATTTGGAATTGTGATACCAGGAAGGCTATTAGTGGTCCTCTGATCAATTTCATTAACTTTTGGGGCTAATTGACCCATCTGAATCTCCAAGTTCTTGATGGATGCTCTGGTTTCCTGTCTAAAACTTGCCAATATTGCTTTCAAATCATTGTTCTGCTGGGGCTGAGAAGTTTCTTGGTGAGATGACTGAAACTGGTGTTTATTAAAACTATTCTGTTGAAAACCACCCTGAAAATTATTATTAAAATTCTGTGGCCTCTGAGGTTACTCTCTCTACCCAAAAATTGGGTGATTTCTCCACCCCTGATTGTAGATCTGAGAATAGGGATCATTATTGGGATTTCTAGGAGCATTCCCCATGTAATTGACCTGTTCAGAAGAGGATTGAGCATAATCATAATTATCATTTTGCACAAAATTATCTGTCATGTCATAAGAGACCTCTTGAGGTGGATTTTGGGTGTTGGTAGCTGAGACTTGCATGCCACCCATCTGCTGAGTAAGTAGATTTATTTGCTGAGACATAAGCTTGTTTTGAGCAAGAATAGCATTAAGAGCTTCTACTTCCATAACACCCTTCTTCTGAGGAGTCTCGGAGTTCACAGGATTCCTGTTAGATGAGTATAAATATTGGTTGCTAGCAACCAATTCAATCAGCTCAATAGTCTCCTCCAGTGTCTTCTTCTTGTGCAATGAACTACCTGTAGAATTATCTAAGCACATTTTGGACATTTCACCCAAGCCTTCATAAAAGATATCTAGTTGGGTCTATTTGGAGAACATGTCTAGAGGGCATTTCCTAGTCAGTAGCTTGTACCTCTCCCAAGCTTCATAAAGAGTTTTACCATCCTTCTGCCTGAAGGTCTGAACCTCCACCCTAAGCTTAGTCAGCTTCTTTTGTGGGAAAAATTTAGTAAGAAACTCAGTAACAACCTTGTCCCAAGTATCCAAACTCTCCTTGGGTCGAGAATCTAGCCATAGCTTTGCTCCATCCCTCAAAGCAAACGGGAAGAGCATGAGATTGTACACCTCTGGGTTCACTCCATTTGTCTTCACAGTATCACAAATCTGCAGAAAGTTAGAAATAAATTGATTTGGAAAGATCTGCAGTAGGAGCAGAGTAAGAGCCAAGTACTCTCCTTTGTTGCTCATTCTCATTCGGATTTGCCACATTGGCATTAACAGCATTATTAGGATCCATAGTGGATTCTATAGCCTTGTAAAGTCTTACTTGTTGCAAACGCTGCCTGAAAGTCTTTTCAGGTTCAGGATCAAAGTCTAAAAGAGGTTCCTTGTCTCTGTTCCCGCGCATAAATAAACAGAAAATAAGAGAAGATGGGAATCTCTACGTCAGAGTGCAGAGAATTTTCAATGAGGTAACCTGTGTAAAATAATAAAATAGAAACACTAAATAAATAAAAAAATTTTCGAAAATAAACAGGAAAAATAAACAAGAAAATTAAAATGAAATTTACTAGGCGACACCAAACTTAATTTCAGAAATTAAGGAAAAATATTAGTGTTATTTGTTTATTAAAATTTTTTTTTCGAAAATATTAAAGCAAAATTTAAATAAAAATTAAAACTAAAACGCCTAATCTAAGCAATCAAACAACTGATAGTTGTTAATCACAGTCAATCCCCAGCAACGGTGCCAAAAACTTGATGCGGAAATTCTAACCACAAACTAATCGGCAAGTGCACCGGGTCGTACCAAGTAATACCTCAGGTGAGTGAGGGTCGATCCCATGAGGATTGATGGACTAAGCAACAATGGTTAAGTGATTTACTTAGTTAGACAAACAGAAAAGTGTGTTTGAGTGTTCAAAAGCATTAAACAGTAAATTCAGTAAATAAGAGAGCAAGCAGCAAATAAGTTGTGAATAATAATATAGAGGAACAATTAAGGCTTTAGAGTTATCTATTTTTCGGATTGAATTTTCTTATTAATTTATTTTAATCATGCAAGATTTAATTCATGGCAAACTATATGTGACTAGACCTTAATTCCTTAGACTTTTTTAGTCTCCTCTAACTTTCATCAACAGCCAATTCCTTGGTCAATTATTTCCAATTAGGGGGTGAAGTTTAATTCTAGTTATTATGCCATAAAAATTCTAATTACCCAAATATAAGAGGATTATATGTCACATATCCTGTTAAGTCCATATAATTAGAATTTAGGAGAATATGTTTTCAAGCTGTTGTTCAAGTAAAGAGTTTTTCCAAGTTATACAAGAACTCAATTAGAAAGAGGGTCATACTTCCGTTCCACCCAAATTCATAAAATAAAGAACGACAATAATTCTTGAAATATAAATCAGTACATGAATTAAAATAGAAAAATAATAGTATCAATCCATACAATAGACAGAGCTCCTAACCTTAATAGTGGAGGTTTAGTTGCTCATGGTTCAGAGGGAAAAACTAGGATTGTAAAATTGGGCTGAGGTGGAATGAAAAGTTAACTAATTGGCATCCCCAAAAGAGAAGTTTCTTTTTTCTTTTATATCTAATCCTAATTAATTTAAAATATATTTCTAAAACTAAAATAATATCTTTTCCTATTTAAAATAAAAATAAAGTTTAAATTCGAATTAATTATAACAATCAGCGTTTTCTTCATGTGGCGCATGTCACGCGTACGCGTCAGTCACGCGTACGCGTCGATGGTCTTCTTCGCGTGTCACGCGTACGCATCAGGTACGCGCACGCGTCGCTGAGCAAATCTCCAAATCACGCGCACGCGTCAGGTACGCGCACGCGTCACTCTGCAAATCTTCAAATCACGCGCACGCGTCAGGTACGCACACGCGTCGCTCCTCGCTGGTCATCTCCTTTAATTCTTGTGCTGATTCCATTTGTGCAAGCTTTCTCTCCATCCTCTAAGCCATTCCGGCCCTATATAGCCTTCTTCTCTTTTTTTGCGGAAGCTCCATCAAATCCAACCAAATGCTACCTAAAATAAACAGAATTACACAAGACTCAAAGTAGCATCCATAGTGGCTAAAGGATAATTAATTCTTGATTAAAATCAACAATTTAAATACAAATTCACTAGAAAAAGATAGAAAAGATGCTCATGCATCATGTGTGTGTGGGTGTTATGAGCTGAAAAAGACTCATTAAAGGGTGTACATGTGTTGGGCTTGGGCCCAACTTGGGCCCGGTCCAACCGCGTAGCATTTTTGGTTCATTTGGCCCAACTTTGGGCCAAACCTTTAGAATAAGTGCCCAGTTTGCTATTTCAAATACTTTTCTAAGATTTTCTACTGTTTATTCTCTCTTACATAGTACTGGACAGACTTAAGCTGGTACTGTCAGCTAATCTACCGGTACGTATTTTTACGCAAATATTTTCAAAAGAAAACCTTTTTCCACTCAGAAAATCCACTGAATCCGAATCTCACATTTATATTTTAAAAAAATATTTTTATATTTTCGAACCTATCCCGAGCAGTTAAATTATTCTATTCTACTTAAGCAGTTTTTACGCAAAAAACACCGGTTCTTATAGATATGGTGGTAATTCCATTGATAAAGTTGCTTTCCAAGGATACAATGACCAGTCTATAGTGATGATGGCTCCTGTAAGCTGGTGTCCTTACAGAGCTTTATCATGACATACAACAGCTAGAGAGAGCGATACTTGTAAGGCAAGGTTATTTACAGAGGTTATGTTCGGCATTTAATGGCTAGGAAGAGCCACACCTCTAAGGCGAGGTCGCTTATAGAGGTTAATTCCAGCTAGAAAGCCATATTT
Organism: Arachis ipaensis; assembly: GCF_000816755.2. NCBI lineage: Eukaryota > Viridiplantae > Streptophyta > Magnoliopsida > Fabales > Fabaceae > Arachis > Arachis ipaensis. The sequence continues at coordinate 75,345,043 of NC_029791.2, forward strand.
GGGACTAGTAACGAATAGTGTCGGGAGCGATTAGAAACTAACAGATGAGCTCATTACCTACATTAGAAATAGACATGCATCATACTTGTTTGCGCATATTTTCTGTGATTGTGTATGTGTTGTGCTTGATTTTCTATATTCTTTAGTTATTATACTTTGTTGTATTTATTGTTTGTTGTTGTTGACTGGGTATAGTATTAAAACAGACTTAACTAACTACCTCAACTCTACTAAGAACTTTTCAGTTCTTACCCCTTTACCTTCTCCTTCAGATGGAGACAGGTGTCCTATTCTATGAGTTAGACCACCCGTATATCTAGGAGAACCCGGTGCATCATAGTTTCTACATAGTAACTACCGAGCCTCGAGTACGATTGTATGTGTTACAAGACCATCCCGTCCAACATTTGATCGATACTACTTTTTCTTTGACCCTGATACCCCTTATGAGTTTTCTTTATCATGGCTTCACCCAGGCACACCACATCATCCGTTCTCTAATGGACCTGGACATCCTCATCCTATATAGCCCGAGGACCAGGTTGTTCCCCTGTTAGACCCAGTTGACCAGCATGTACATGAGTCTGTACCTGAGTGGGATATTCCTCTAGAGCTGATTTTATCACCCTCGTCTAGCGCACAGACTAGAGAGTTATCTGGACTTTCTGGGAATACTTCTGATACGACTCTTGCAGATGGACCTGTGCTCGCTGATGGACCTGTGCATATGGATCTGAGCAGTGATAGTAGCATCAAAGAGATTCCGGAGGTTATAGAGATTTCTGACAATGAGGAAGATCCTGAAGAGTACTCTGATGTCATAGAGATTTCATCTTTAAATAGTGACGATTGATGGTTCGAGCTTGACAATATATTTTGGAAGCGTTTCAGCTTAGTATAGATTTTGTATTGTAGTCTTTCACTTTTGAATTAGATCCACCGAGAGATTAAGAGTTGTATAGCTTTGCTAAGCTAGTTCGGTTGCCAGATTAGGGGTTTCCATTATAGACCAGGATTCGGAATGATATATATTTGTACGTAGTTATAAGCTGTGTTAAGATGGTACTCTGACTAGCTTGTTTTGGTTTAAGCTATCTTTGTGTATATTGTATAGAAGATATGTATATATTATATATTATTACAATTTCTCTATGTGTTACGTTATTTCTTTTTGTGTTTGTTTGTGTTTGTTTATTTTAGTAGCATTTGATTTTCAGTATGATCATGACGTATTGTAAATTAACTTGTTACATTTCATGTTACATACGTAAATCAATATAATAGTGGTTACAAAAAGATTAATATATTAGTGGTTACAAAGCCCATTTCACTAATCCTCCAAATAGGCACAGACCTACCTTAAGAGGAGAGGGGGCAATTCCCCATTGAAATTTTTAGGGTTTAGGGTTTAGGTATATATATATATATNACTCATTTGTTGATAATGTTCTGACATCGTGATTTCTAATTTTTGAAAGCTACACTCTTTAAAGTGCTTCTAATGTTGAGTAGGTGTGAACCAATATATTAGTGGTTACAAAAGTAAATAAATTAAAATTAATGTCAATTAAAATATATTATTACAATAGTATATATAAGAATCAAATTATAAAACGTATCATTAATACATGATATGGTTGCATTCTAATAGATAAAAATATATTGTTATGATTAATATATATGTAGAGGCTATATAACATGTGACAAGTTGATTGATAAGTAAGTAAGATAAAAAAATCAAAATATAAAAAAATTATATAAATGAAGTTAATTTCAGAAATTTTTAGTTAGTTATGGCTAAATTATTTTGATTTCCAAATTTTTTCATATATATATATATATTAGCCCCATAAATACGGAGTGTCATCCTTAGCTTATATGACGGAATGACTAACAACAGAACTACTCCATCCCATGAAGTTCAAAGAGCCACTAGAAATTATTCTAAGTTAAGAAAAAGTGTTCGTTTGATTGGTTTTTTTTAAAGATATTTTGTAACCTCCATATTATTGATTAGGGAATCCTATATATAAAACAAATGATTTCAGATTATAACCTATTTTTATCCAAGTTTTGTTGTTTTCTTAGTCAACTCATCATATATTAAAATTAATTTAAATTATATATAAATTTATATATAAATATATGATAATTAATTTGATAACTGTTTTTTAGTGTGCATATATATATCATATTTTTTTTTCAATTGAGTTCTTGAAAAATAACAGTAAGTTGTTTAAATATTACATAACTTTATTCTATTTTCAATAATTTTGTGTTAAAAAAAGGGTCTGTATTAAGAATAAAAAACAGTTATTACTTTTCAAGACAAACTAGTAATTTACTCTACTGGATTGATACAGCGATTCAGAATGTATTAAGAAATAATCGATCAGTATGTTGCCATAATAATGTGGTCACACTTGAACTATATATATATATATACTTCTTATATAGGAACACTTGAACTAATGTTAGTATAATTTTTTTTCACTGATAATAAATATAAATTAAAATTTACACCTAACTAAAAAGTTATACAATAATATTTAAGTACTTATTAACAGAGGACAAACTAAGAACTTAATTATTAAGCTTATTTTGAAAGAGTTGAACCTATTTAGAATTTAAATTTTAAAAAAAAAAAAGTTAAATTGTTTTGATTATGAAAGAAAAAATATAATATGCTGCTAATATACCCAGGTGTGATTTATTTAGTTGGATATATAGGAACATAGGATAAAAGCCGGTTAATGATAAAAGGAAAGGAAAACCACACCATCCTTTATATTATGGCAAAATTTCCACACGAGAACTAAAGAATTCAAAAGGGATGTAACTATGGTGTACAGACACTGACATGAATATGAAACATGACATGACACAGGATATATGGATACACGAATTTTATAATCTTATAAAATATGGGAATATGGTATAGGAAAAATTTAGTGTATCGAAGAACACTGGTGTTTCAGGTGTTTTAACCGTTGATTTCAATTAATATATATTATATATATTTTTTATAATTCAAATCAACGGTTAAAACAATTGAAACACTTTCTAAATTCATTTTAAGAATACATGTTAAGAATAAGGCTGGACACACTGACACGTGATGACATTTAGGTGTATCTAAGTTTGTCTAGAAAAGAATTTTTTATTTTTTATTAAGACACGATTGGACACAATAAACACGCATGTCGGATGAGTGTCGATGAATATCATGTCCAAAATGTATCCGACACGCAAATATAACAACTCAACGAAGTGTCCGTACTTTATAGAATTAAACATATTCAATCAAACACATTAATCTATCTAACTATTTTAAGTGTGATATTTGTATAAAAACATCATTATTAAAGTATCTATATATTTCAGTTGCTGAAAAGTACAACGGGCCACGAGTTGCTCTCCCCCTCCCTCTTCTTTCTTCTATAAATTGCCGTGTTCACCAATTGAGCAGACACCCCTACACATCTTTTCTTTTTTCTCCCCCCTTTTGTTAGTCTCTTACTGCTCCAACTCCAAAACCACCCCTCTCTTTCTCTTTTCGTCTTCTATAAATTGCTCATTGAACAGGGGAAGCAGCATATCCAGTATCCACCTCTGTTCTTTTCTTCCTTGTTTTCTTTGTCGCAACTTCTCATTATTTCTCCCAAGTTACACATACATAAGATTATTATTAATGAAATCATCATCACAAGTGAGTACCAACATAGTGAAGCTCACGGAGTCGTTCTCCCATTCGACGGTTTCGGCAGCAAGTTCACAAGTGCAAAAATCATCAATGGCCTTGTTTGGTGGGTTATTGGGTCAATACCAGAAGAGAAGGCTTCTCTTCACTGTAGAAGAGAGCAATAATAATAAAGGAGGCAGTAACAAAGTTAACCCCTGGCTTGAATCAATGAGAGCTTCTTCTCCTACACGAATCACACCTAACAACAACCCCTCTTGGATCGTAAGTTTTAACTAACATACATATATACACCAATACCATTCTTTCTTGGATTCATACCCTTTGCTGTTTCTTTGCCCTTTTTCCCATCATATTCATCAACATCACTATGTACATCAGCCAAATATTTTTCCCTTTAGAGTTTGGTACATCGAAAAATTAATGTATTTAGATTTACTTTTATGTCCAAATACATTCAAGTTTTGAATGTACCAAAATCTTTAAAGTGATAGTAAAGGAGTAAGTTTCTCAAAAAGAATGATGGTGGTGAATAAAGAGTGAACCATGAACACTGAACCTAAATATAATTATTAATATTGAAGAGAAGCATTGATTACGCACTATTAACAAGCTAAGTAGTGTATCATTTTTAATAATGCATTCGATTTGGCAAAAAAGACAGAGAGGACCAAATGCCTCTGCTACAACGTGAATGATATTCTATGATGATTTGATATTATGGTGCTTCTCAGGTTTCTCATGTACGTGTGGCTTGTTACTTGTCTTTTTCGTTTCTGAAAGTTGATGTGCTTCATTTATTAGTGGATTGTATTTTGGGTTGCTTCGCTTCTTTGTTGTTTTGTTAGTGGTTTGTGTTATTGATGTAAGTTTAGCTTGTTCCCTCACAACTCTTTACGAGTTCAGATGAGGCTCTGAAGAAGTTTGATGAGATGATATGGAAGTAAGTAGTGTAGTCTGATTATGCAGGTTGGTCATCCATCTGCGCTGAAGATGTTTGATGAGATGATATGGAACTCGAAAGGGAAGCAAGTTGTTGTGTTTCTTGATTACGATGGAACTCTTTCTCCAATTGTTGCAGATCCAGAGAAAGCATTCATGACTAAAAAGGTTCCTCTCTTAACACTTCTTCACTATGTTTAACTGAACTAACGATTTATAATAAAGATTTTTGAAAATAACCACCTAAAAGAAACTCTATTCTTCTCAATAGAAAATGACTAACATTGATTTTATTATTTTCATGCTTTATTCATTCAGATGAGAGCAATACTAAAGGACATAGCAAGACTATTTCCCACTGCCATAGTAACCGGAAGGTGTATTGACAAGGTGCATTTTTTTTCTTCCCTGCAAAACCAAAATCCGAGAGACAATTTTCCTTTTGAAAAAGAAAATATAATTAAATAAAATTATAAAATTTTTAGGTATACGATTTTGTAAGATTGGGAGAAGTGTACTATGCTGGAAGTCACGGTATGGACATCAAAGGACCAACAAAAAGCCGCAATCATCAGAAAGTGAGTCATACTTTCCAGAACCAAATTATAAACATAGTTGGATTTCTTTATTTTAGGTGAAAATAACCCTTCTTAGTTATTCCTTTAAAAAAAATCATTTTTAAACAATATGCTCTAATAAAGTTGTTGTTCTTTGCTGAGATTCTTAATTATTCTTGTTTTGTTTCCAGGGTAACAATAATGAAGCATTAGTGCTCTTCCAACCTGCGAGTCAATTCTTGCCCATGATCAACGAGGTTCGTTCTGTGTTATTTTGTTTGCACCCATTTTGTTAATGTCAAATGAAGTAGAATAATATTACTTTATGTTAAAGTAATAACATAATTTGATCAATAAAAAATGACATTCTAATTAATATTTAATAGAAGTAAAAACTCACTTATAATTTGTTTTCTTATAAAATTG